>NC_091759.1:3058554-3361054 GCF_043380555.1 Nothobranchius furzeri | reverse complement strand
CTACGTGTCAGAAAAATGATCAAAACGGTACCTTGCGGATCGTCGCGCCCACTGTTTCCATTACCATCTCAAAGGATCCAGGCAGCGGTACTGTCGGAAGGATTCTGAGTCTTCCATGCACATCTCTTGGAGTAGATTGGCATAAACTCCTTGCCTGCTCGTTTTTCCAGCCACCGTGCACATACTTTCCTAACCTTGAAATGCCGGTGGCGGCAATTCTTAAACAACAAAAGAGTAGAGACTTTTCCTCCATTTCCAGCTCTGTCTCAGTTTTGTTTATTTTCTGACATGCAGACAAGGGGCTGCCTTCTTGGGGTCAAGTGAGCGGAGAACACTCTTTGATTGGTCACTAGAATATTTCAGCTCAGCCAGGAGCTCAGTAGTGTGCACACGGCAAGTTTTTACCCCCCGTAAGGCAGAAAATATCTAACTGGTCAGATATTCACCTCAGCATCTTGTGAGGCGGAAAACTCGGTGAAAATCAGGCGCACACGGCGAGGTATCTGCTGAGCAAATGGTCATTCGAGGCCGTTTGCCCAGCAGATTGCTCTCGTGTGTGGCAGGCTTTAGGTATAGCATTGCAAATTAAGATACTTCTGTAAGAAAAGCCCTTGAAACATTTGCAGGGGTTTCTAATTTCATCAGGCGACTCACAGGCCCTTCTCACGTTGCTTTTCAATTGCAAACGATTCAAAAAGAAATCAAAATATTGCACAACATAAAATTTCTTCCAACTGTTGTGGGCAGAAGTAGCTCAGGAAGTAGAGTGGGTTGTCCAGTGATCAGACGGTTGTAGGTCTAATTCCGTCTATCGCCTGAGGACCCTGATGTTCTATTCTTGGGCAAGACACTTAACCGGCATCGGTTCAAGATCTGCTCAGGTGCAAGATCGGCTCGGGGTCCTTCGACTGCCGATGACGTCAAAGTACGGCAAACCCACTCGGACAAAATACACTACACATCTATACTGTTGGAAAGAATTTAGCAGTTTCGTTATTAAAATAATGTTTCTTAAGACGTAAGTTTGTGTTTATAATGGTATTTGTAAAATAAAATACTATATTGTATTCATAATGTTGAACTCCTCTTTGAGCACATCTCTTGAAGGATCATAGGTATTAGCAACACCTGTGAAATTGTATTTGCAGGAAAGAAGTGTTTTCTGGCTTTACTAAAATACCTGTCTGTACTTATTTGATTGATGGTAGTTTTACTTTCTATTAGACTCCAAATGTAATCATTTGGCACGTTTCTAATTCATAATTTGTAAGAATGTAATCGGTGATATTAGCATTAGCATTCCTATGGGTTTTTCCACGTATATTAGCATTGCTCTAACCACTCGCTGCCAAATTGCAGCCTTTGCGATTAGAAAATCTCCTTTTGTCACATTGCAATTTAATTGCACATGCAGTTAATCGTTCAGCCCTAATATACATGCAGCTCTATGCTAAAGGATATTTTCAAAGAGGTAATGATGGATTTCTTTGTAAAAGTTGTCCATCTTTCCAACAGAAAGATTTACCTGGACCAACGTAACATGATTACGTAATTCCGTAAGGTTCATGTTCAGCCAATCAACTGCTTTGACGTCGACGGACCCCGAGCCGATCTTGCACCCGAGCAGATCTTGTACCGACACTGGTTTTGACTGCTGGTGGTGGTTGGAGATACCGATGGCGCCAATGTTCAGCAGTCTTGCCACCCTCAGTGGGCCCCTGGGCAGTTGTGGCTACATCGTAGCTCATCATCACCAGTGTGTGAATGTGTGTGTGTATGGGTGGATGGCTGATTGTGTTGTGAAGCACCTTGGAGGGTTGTAGAACCATAAGAAGGGCCTATACAAAAACAGGCCCTTTATCATTTGTTTGCAGTTACATAATTTGTCTCACATGACCTGGCCCATTAGGTCATCAATTGTCCAATATCTGCCTCGATATTTGCAAATTTACCCTGATTTTCCCTAACCCTTAGTCGTCTGACATTTCCCACTCATGATAACCAATGTGGATTTAGCAGAAGCACTGCATGCTGATAGGTAGGGAAGACAATAGCTTGGGGCCACCAAAGGCCTCCAGAGGGCCAACAAACTTTAAAACAAATCAGGATTGTGAGACAGTTGAAAGTTGTCATTGTACTGCACTGCATGTCGGATGGACAATCTTGGCGCTGCACACTCCCTTGCCTAAGCCGGAAAGTAGGCAGTTTTTACTAGAGGCACCAAACACACCCTTAGAGAACCACTGGGTTTGAGATGGTTTTGAGAAGAATTTCAGACAGGTTCCAGATGCCAACAAATACTCTATGTACGTTCTGACATTTGTCCTGCAGACTTTCTAAAATGTTGTAAGATAAAGCAGTGTCTAAAGGAGGCCCTGTGACCCAAGCACGTAAATTGAGAACTTTTGCAAATAGTTTAACCCTCCTACTGTCCTAATGGGTGTGACCCCTCGAGGAAAGTTGGCCATTGAGCAGGGTTGATGGTTTATCCCTTGGGTCCATGTGGCAGGGTTGAGGAGTGAGCACCACCTCACCCGCCACATGGACCTCAAAGGATAAACCATCAATCCTGCTCAATGGTCAACTTTCCTCGCGGGGTCACCCATAAAGACAGTGGGAAGCTTAAGACATTTTGGAAACTTTCGTGCAATTGCCTTTCATCGCTAACTGTCAAAAGCCAGTCAAATACTAGCTTGAGAGCACCTAAACATGATCTAAACCTGTATCCCTAGGTTGAGACTGTTGTTGACTAGTTGAGACAAATTACAAACATTTTTGAAACTTTTTTTTAAAATTTATGTAGTATAAGAAGAAGCTTTGTACTATTAGGGGGCCGGATTGTTGCTGCAGTCTGCTTGACCCTCTATCAGGGGAGTCTGAGTGGGGATGGGGTGGTGGTTGGGGGTTGCTCAGAGCACACTGATGCCTTTGCACAATAGTAGGTGTTGTCATAATTGTGTGCCCTGCCCTGGACAGCAACAATATTTAAAATGCAAGTAAACATGGGTAGTATTTTTTGCATTTGAAAATGGCATCGGCTGAAATGGCGAACTAGAGAGATGGAGAGAATCAGGAGCTTCGGGTTGGTTCAGGAGCTGACAGTTGACGGGAATGTGAAGGGCAGCCATCTTCTGGAGCGGTTTGTGAAAAAAATTTTGATAGCGTATTCTACAGTTAACATAACCGTGTAAATGCTGCTGGGTGCTAGAGCTAGACAAACAAACCACATTTGCTAATTGAAAAATCAAGGACAGATGTTAGGCTGAGCTTCTTCATTTCACCTCTGCCTCCTGGATAACTCCATCTGAGAGTGTTGCTAGCATTGGCTCTTAATCTTGGATGTAAAATCTTTCCCGCCGGAAAAATATATGGAACAAATATACGCACACACCTTGATCTGCTTGATCTGAAACACCACTCTTCCACCTAAATACTGCCTCCTCTTTGCTTTTTCTCTCTTTAGCTTGACCTGTTTCCCTTTCCAGCTGTTTCATGTTGTCGCAAACCTTAACTGGCTTTGGAAAATGAATGACATCCAATCTGGTAAGATTCTGATTAGCACCTCCCCCGAACAGCGGTGCATAGTTCCTTCCTGTTTGAGCATCTTTAGGAGACAAAACTACAACTTTGAGATGAGCGGAGCAACTCGGACCCATGTGTATCCACGCAAAATATGTCCTTGCTTGTCTAGGGCTACATCCCACAATCCATTGAGACATTACATCACAATCTATTTTTAGCTACTGTATACGCCATTGGGATTAAAAACAAGTTACGTCCAAGCTAAAAGGATGTCCGTGGCAGAGCGTCGACCGCACAGACATCTCCTGCCTCATACGGTCACTGTATTACATTTTGTGAAAAACACACAATTGCACCACATTACTGCCATGGGTTGACCAAAGGCTTCCTGATGCCGCCGCCATGTTGCGGCTTAAAAGGCACAGCCCTGTAAATTTACAGGAAACCAAGTCAATTTGACCAAATGTTAAAAATAGTTTTAAAAAGATGCACTACACCAAGAGAAAACATTTTAAGCTCTAAATTGTGGCTTTATGGACTCTTATTATTTAGAAGTGGAAAATCAATTGGAATTCATCCGAATTTCCTTTTGGTGTACATGGCAGTTAAAAAGAAGTCAACAAAATGCTTTGAAGAGCTCAGTGTCGTTCAAATGAATATCGTATATGATCAAAAATCCATTTGTTTCATCTTTGGCATTGAGTTCATATTGAAATGTGGAGAGAAGACTGAGGAATGGTTGGCTGGTCAAAATGACTGTTAAGGTTTTGCTTTCTATGTTCAAATCCCAGTTGGGTCATACCAAAGACTATAAAATTGGGACCCAATGCCTCCCTGCTTGACACTGTGCTTTAAGTGGTTGGACTGGGGGGTCAAACCACCAAATAGTTCCAGAGGCAGCATTGCTGCTCACCGCTCCCCACAGGGATGGGTCAAATGCAGAGGACAATTTTCACCACACCAGTGTGTGCCACAACTATGGCACTTTAAATCTTATCAGCTTGAATTTCTACCTTTTCTTGACTGTTCTGGTCAAATTCCCATTGGGTTTGGTTTTGGTGAAGATACTATTAACTGACCAATCTCCATTGAAGATTTTCTTTTTTCCCCCCTCCATTTGTTGAGATTTTAATTTCGACCGAAGACCACGTGAATAGACGCGGGAGCCGTTGGAGGCAGGCAGCATCTCTCTGTAGCAGCGAGCAAAGGGAAGAGACGCACCAGGAGAGTGCTCCGAGCAGAGAGGAGAGGATGCTCGTCTCATCTGCTTTCTGACCACAGCCAGGATTTTAAAAATCTGCCTTTTTATTCGTCTCTTTGGCTGAAGGACTGTTCAAACTTAAAATTTGGTACAAAGGTCTGTCTTGCGATGCGTTTTGAGAAAGAGCCGTGATATATCTTGCAGTGAGAGAGAGAGAGGGGGTGTCAAGATGCAGACTTTTCCTCCCAGTTTGTGAGGAGAAAAGGAGAAGGATGAACCGGCCAGGGGGGATTTCTCTCTGAGTGACACCAACGCTTAATCTGGGAATTTGGGGATTTTTTTTTATTAGCAGCCGCATACGGAGGAAAAACTGGGATATTTCCGAAGGAAGCTGGAAGTGTGGATTTAAAGATCTCTGTCCCGCTTTATCACTTTTTTGGAGATGGAACTGGAGGGAACGGAGATCTATTGACGAGAGTCATCGACTACCTGTGCGCCCCGTCCCTCCTCACCCCTCTGCGTCCCCCACTCTCTGGATATTCACTGAATTCATATTTCGGACGTGAGGGATTTATCTAGTCTATGTTTGAAGGAGGAGGCAAAGAAAACGCTCCTCTCTCTTCCTCTCCCCTTCTTTTTCCCTTCCTCACCCTTTCTCTCTCTCTCTCTTCCTCTCTCACCCCCACCCCCCCTCCCCCCTCTCTCTGTCCCCCTCCGTTTTCTGGATGTGAAGCAGCATGCGGCCCGGTGAGAGCTTAGAGGGCTCGCGCTCGGCTCGCGGAAGATGTATTGATGCAAATCATATCGCTAATAGCGGCACGGAACGCTGTCTCGCGCGCCTCTCGCGGCGGAGGATGAAGGGGGTGACGACGAAGAGGAGGACGAGGGGGATGACGGACGGAGGAATGATGCGCTGTTTTCTGTGGAGTCTTGTTCTGTGCTCGCTCTCCTCGCGCGCGCAAGGTAAGGGGATGCGACACACACACACACACACACAGCCCCCCCCCCCCCCCCCCCCCAACTCACTACTTTATTCTCCCGAAAATGAGTCTTTTTGTTTCTTCGTCTTGTTCTTCAACGTGTTGGTGGTGTCTGCGTGCGCTTCAGGGTGTCTGTTCACGCGCACGCGTGTTTGTATGTGTGTGAAGGTGTGCGCGTGCGTGTTTGTGTGCTGCGGAGGGAAGCAGGGAATCAGAAATTGGCTTACAGAGAGGATAGAGGCAAAGAAGAAGCGGCAACAGCCTCTTTTCCTCATACCCCCCCCCCCCCCCCCCCCAAAACCACCCATCCCTCTGTTCAATACCGCCATTGAGCTGGTAGCCAATAAATATTCTTGCGGTAGCTCTTGGGCTGTGGCAGCGAACGTGAGTTGCTTATACCAAAGTGTGTGTGGAGAGAGGGAGAGACTGTGTGTGTGTGTGTGTGTGTGTGTGTGTGTGTGTGTGTGTGTGTGTGTGTGTGTGTGTGTGTGTGTGTGTGTGTGTGTGAACGTGAGTTGTTTATAGTGATGAGGCTCAAGCCTTACACAGCATTTTATTCCCAAATCTCTTACCACCAAGTCTGTTTCTTCATATATTTCCTACTTTATCTCAGTTTACATGTCTCATTTAAAGGTGCTGTCCCATTTTTGTCTTTGCCCTCTTTTACACCCCCATCTCTCCCCCATATCCACCCTGCCTGTTCCTTCCCTTAAAGGAAATAAAAATGTTAAAATATTCACAGTTTAGCACACTTTCTCCTGACTGTCTGACTTCTGCTGCTGTCCATTTTTTTGGCTCCTCTCTCATCGTCACACATGCGAGTTCTCAGTTTACGGGTTGGGACCTCTGGAGCGTCACTTATCAGCGAGCCTTAAACCTTTTGCTCTTTTCCGTTGCGCTCGAGTGATCATGCATCTTGACTAGTGAGGACTTAAGAGGTCAAACTTGAAGAAGTCCTGAGAAGGTTGTACTTTCAGTCACATTGAAAATAGTCCTTACTTCACTCTTTTGTTGTTGCGTGATTTTACCGCTTCCTTCGTTTTTATGGGCATCATGCTCTCATTGGTTCACCAAACTCTTTTGAGTGGCTGCAGAGAATATTTGCTGCAGTGAGATGGTTCTCTTCATCTTGTCGTTCTTTTTTCACATTATTGTTTCCACCTCTGTGGTCAGAGGTGGAACATCCCATCCCAGCATCTTTTCTGGTACCCTGATCTTGTGAGGACTTGATGCACCTGAAATGTTTGAAACCCACCCTAAAGTACAGAAGTTAAGTCCTGAAAAGTTAATTGAAGATATTCAGTTGTGTAAAAAAAAAGCCTGTTTTGTCCTAAAACATTTTGTTCTTTTGTTAGGTTTGTGAAAATGAATAATTTTACATCGTCCCTTTCCTTGTGTGCATTTGTTCACCACATAAACATGTCCCATTAATACCTTCTACCTTTTGAACTTGGATCTGTCAAGCATCACTTATTCACTGGCCTTAAACCTTTAAATTTTGTTTGTTACAATCTAGCGATCGCACATCATGACTGAAGCATTTGAATTTAAACCTGGATTTCTGAGTTCACATAAAAAAGTTTTACTTTTTACTTAACATCAATGGTTAGGACCAAGCACATTGCCTACTTGACAGGATCTTTCTCCTTGCATGTTACACTTGTACTCCTAGTATTTTTGTGTTACTTTAAAATCAAACTTGGCAGTCACTGAATAATAACTGGCATGTTTTAATTGAACGATTATTTTCAGATTTACAAGGTATGGACAGTACGGGTGTGTATTGGCAAGAATCTGGTGATACGATTAATGTTACAAACCCTGAAGCTGTTTAGGCGTTGTGGTAGAGGGGTAACACAAAAACTGGTGCGGAAAAAGAGGGGAGTGTAAATAAAAAGTATTTTTATTAACAAAGGCAAACACAATCAATCAGTCCTTGACTGGAAAATACACAACGGCTATATTAATGAAGGCAATGGAGAAAAACTCAAAACACCTGAGACAAATGGTCTCAGGGAAGAAAACACGGGAATATCGGTAACTAACAACCAAACGAAAAATGCCGGAACTAACTAACTAAAACAAATCTCGACGGCTATCTCTATTCTAGATATTATTACAAACAAAACTTAAAGCGAGCTCTAAAGTGGAAAACAAACAGAAATTCAAGCACTGTGGCAGACAAAACGGGATCACTAAACGAAAACGACTAATAATACTTGATGGTGACACAAACGGAACAATCTATCTTAATTATCACACTTATTCACGTTCTTTATCGAATTTCACCAAATCTAAGTTGTTTGTCTCTAAGATCAAAACCGAGGAGAGAAAGACAGGGTGTGAAGCTGTGTATCTCTCCCTGAGAAACTGAAACAGGAGTCCTTTTCACTAGCATTTCATCATCAGGAGATTGTCCGCAGCTGGTGCAGAGTGGGCGGGCCGAGGCGGAGGCCAGCCTGACGGAGGACCTGTCCAAGGTCCTGAACAGCATTGAGGGAGGAGGACTGGGCCATTCAAGGTGCAGGAGCCCAGGATCCGTAACAATAAATATCACAATACATGAAAAACTATACGATATATTGCGATACTAAGACCCAGACGGTATTTGCAACTTCTGATTTGAATTTAATTGGAAAATTCAGGCCAGAAACTTTGTAGATCACAAGATCTTGTTCCTTCACAATGGAAGCGATAAAAACTACTGCCCTCTATCAGTGGGAGTTTGAATTGCACCACACAAGACTTATCGTTAAAGTTTGAATGTCATTTCTGAATAAAATAATCGATACACTGCTTTTGATGATAAAAGTAGTGTCATTCAGTTCAGCTTCATGTCCTCGTTGGGCAATTAGTTTCACAGTCAGGAGTTCACATAGAAACAACAACATTCGATCTGAAGTCCTCTTAAGCCTGAATTTAGTCTGACCGCCGTGGCAATAACAGATTTCTTCCCTCTCAGTCTTGCACAGTATCGCCTGGTATCTCCGTCCTGATGGCAGCAGTTGAAACTCTGCCCACGGCGGATGCTCGGGGTCAGATATAATAATCCTGGTTTTCCTTAGAGATCTGGAAACCTGGAGATCAGAGTAACCAGAGGGATGCCAGCAAATTCGCTGCATTCTTAAAGAATGTTCTGAAGACTTGTTTTTGTTCCTTAGTGATAGTGACCCATGCCAACAGTTAACACTTACCCCCCCCCCCCCCCCCCCCCCAATCAAATCCAATAATGCTGAGTGTCGAGCTAGAGGCATTGAGTCCCATTTTTAAAATCTTTGGTATGACCCGACCGTAGATTTGAACCAACGCTCTCCCAGTCTCAGGGTGGACACTCATATCACCAGGCCACTGAGCTGGTTAGGGTTAGGGGTTATTTTGTCTTCAATGAGAACTCTTAAATATTTATGTTGTGGTACCATCTCGACTGTCTGGTTGTCGATCACTACTGAGGTCATTAGAGAACAATATGTCATAAAATCTATACGATTTCCTTCGTTTTAGCTACAAAAAAGGTCTTTACACCATTTAAAAAAGTCATTAACGGACATGTCACGACACTAAATAATACAATATTTCATTGTATTGATCAATATTTTCTAACATCCCTAATGGATGGTATTTAATCAGATTAATACCGTTAACCTGAGGTTACAACACTGACATCACAAACTAGATTTGGGCGTTCTGACTCACAGCAAACCTCAAATAATCTAAACACTTTCAGATTATCGTTGCTCAAATGTCTCTATGCTCGTTTGCTCGGGAGTAAACATAGGATGACTTAACGATGAAGCAAATCAGCATACTGAGTTTGGTATAAAACCATACCTTTCTGACTAGACTGACCTCAGAGTTGAGTCAAAAGACATAACACCAAGGTTTAATTAGAAAAAACTGTCAGATCTAGAAATTAAATTAAACATGCTTGTATAAAAACAGCTCTGAATATTCCTGACATTGTCTGCTTGAATAAAACAAAAGGGCTTAAAGGCACAAGTAATTCCCAGATCTCAGCTACCTAAAGGGGGCACTATGCTTCCCCTCTGACATAAGAACAGCTTCCCTACTCCTCTGTCTTAACTGATGGAAATCCTTTTACCAGCTTCTGCTCTCCGTCTGCATTGGTTCACCACTCCGACAGGTCTCCTGAGTGTCTACAGAGAACATTTGGCAGCAGCTCCATGGCAGATTGTTAGGGACTTGAACGCTACATGTTGAAAAATGATCCTTAAAGGACACCCTGTGGATTGCAAGTTGCATCGAAGTTGTCCTGATAAAATGTCCATATGTAATGAGTTGGAAGTGAGAACTGAATGTATAAACGCACATCCATACACTTATGAGTCATGTGAAGTGTTCATGGTATGGAAACTACCAAAGCAGCCATCTTGGATCAGGAGGAAGAACTAAAGGAATGAAGGGATGGATTCAGGAGAAATAGGGCAAATAATGGCGACATTTAGACTAAAGTTGTGTGCTTTGTTGTAACACCGAGTCAGGCGGATTTCGTCTGAGATCAGGTCTAACAAGCAGAAAGGAAGAGAAGTTGAAGAAGAAAGCAGAGGAAACAGTGGAAGCAATGAGAACCATTTGTCACTGTAAAGTCTGCATGATCCTCCAGTGCAGGGAGATTGTGTGTAGGCTGACAGAGCAAAAAAAAAAAAAAAACCTATGGATTTCTACTGCGATTAAACAAATCGACTCAGGGAACGTCGAATGGAGATACATGGCTGTGCACCATTACAGAATAGACAATGAAAGGTTTAAAAAGCTGGACCTTTAGTGGCTAAATTCAAACGTAGTTTTTGATAAGGCTGGACCAAACAAAGGTGAGAAAATACGACCTTTAATATAACTTTATAGGAGAAAGTAGTCCAAGAGAAAAGCATAAAGAGACAAAAATGATAAATAGGTGTTTAAATTTGAGTCTACATCTTTGTGACATTTTAGGGACCACTGCTTTGAAATGAGGCAAGAAAATTAAAACCCAACCACTGGCCAAACGCTGCTCTATTTTGGCTGCGGCTGCTAAATTAGCTTGCTCTACCGGCCATTGGCAGGTAACCAATCATCTTATGGACCTTCCTTTCTATTCTAAAAAAGCAATCTGAGTTGTAAAAGAATGCTGCTGTAGCCCGTGGACAAGAAAACATTAATTTCTCAGTTTTATTTAACACATTTTACAAAAAAATGCTGTAATATTTTCTAAGCGGTGGCACCTTTGTCATGATTAGGGGCTTCAATCGTACTCATTAAAGTCTTTTTGCTGAAAAATGAATCCAGCAGGTCATTTTTGAAGAGATATGATAAAAATGGGGATCCTGTTTGTGTGTGCATGAAGGGAAATGGTTCTCAATGTTAAATCAGAGTACACTTGACCCCATAAATAGTTTTTTTCTCCCGTTCATGTCAAACTCTGAAAAATTGCTCCCTTCTTCATCTCACTAACCCTCCTAAATCTACTTCTGCTCTATCCCCTTTATTTTTTCCCTGCTCCAGTTCTCATTTTTCTGCTCCTACCCCCTTTTCTGCTCATGTCTTGTCACTTTTGTCCCGTAGCTCCAGAGACATAATTTATTCACCAAACATGCCAAATCACACGTGCACAGACACACACAAAATGGGCGAAGGAAGAGAAAATACACATTTTTCATTTCCACCATCTCTTGAGCCTAAATGTACTCTGAGCTACATTTAAGCTGTCAGGCTAAGAATGAGAAGCGCGTTGGACCTCTCGACCTGCACGTTAGTGACAGATTTGTACACAAGCTCCACCTCCATAGCATCTGTAAGATATAATTTTCACTGACAGTAAATAATCCTCGACATGTCTTAATCATAGGACACTAATTTATCAATCATCTTGTGACTAATTATCAATTAGACAGCCAGGTAATCTCATGCTGGTCATCAGCAGGGTGAGGGATTGTCTCTGCTAAAGGCTAGTCTCCACGCTCGTACCACACAATTAACCTCAAAGGATAAAAATAGCTCATCTAATTCTTATTGATGAGCCACAGAAGTGTAGGGTTTTGTTCTTGCAACATGACTAAATTGAAACGTATCAGTCATCTCCCTGATAGCTAGCTTCTGGTAATTTAATGCTAGTGATCAGTGTTAAATTGCCCAGACCATCAGCTGAAGTGGAATGGTCCTTAAACTTAGTTTAGGACCGGTCCACTGAGCATCACAGATTGATTGTAGCAGTTGACAACCCTGATGCTGATTATCGGCCATTGATTGATGTTGTTCATTAATATGCCAGTGCCAATCATTTATCAGAGTTAGTTACTGGGTTAGCATTTTGGTCATCACTCTGCTGTCATTTATCCACTAAAATTCTGCTGTTTTATTGGTGAGCTTCAAGGATTTTTGTTAATTTCTTTTCTCTTTTTTGTAAGACATCCAGTCATGGCCAAACATTTTGGAAACCACACAAACATTAATTATCAAGAAGTTTACCAGCTCAGATTTTATGATAGGTTAACTCTAGAATGTCACTTTCTGAAGAAGACACCAACGCGTGACCAAAGTTCAACAAGTACGATCTGTCTTTTAAAACAGACTTATTGCGGCATCACCATTACTGAGCTTTCTCCGGCTGACGTGAGCGCTTTTACATGTATGCTACAAGCGCAGTGAGTTGCGGTCCCTGCATGAGAAGGCCGGTGGCTCACGAGGCCATTCCCAAATGGTTTTCCTGCAGCTGAAGATTCAGCACCTTGGAGAGCACACCCTCATTTGCAGAGGCTACCTACCAGATTTCCAATGGAAGTTTCAGCACCATGGAGAGCGGCCTCCACCAAGAAGCTTCCTGCAAGAACGAGCCAGCCTTTAAAAACAGGCATTTGTCACCTGTTTGAAGAGGGGCTCAGATTTTGTCTGGGTGCCTCCGCTGCTGTTGGGTGGCTTGCCTTAAGAGATCTGATGAGGTTTCTTGAGACTAGGATGCTTTTATAGTTCTTTGTGGTAAACTGGGACAACTTATGGTAAATTGTTGGTTCAGATTAAGGCTGGTTGTTGGTGCAGCTTGCTGATTTTCCTTTTATTGTAGTGCACACTCTGAGAGCTCCCCCCTGGTTACCTTAAGCCTGGTTTATGCTTCTCCGTCTGCGTCAGTGCGGAGACACGCAACGTACTTGCGTATGGCTCTGGGAGGCCCGCAAGTACGTACGGAGTCGAGCCCACTTTTTTAAACATCCGTCGAACGAGACGGATTACGCAAGCTTGTGATTGGTCAGGACGCCGCTGTTGTTTACAGCACCGCCATTGCAAAGAGAGCCGAGGATAACTAGCGGCAGACACGGAGAAGCTTGAAGAATACCTCGCGAAAAAACTCTAAAAATATGAACGTTTCATTCTCCTGTGACTGGAGGAGTGAAAAGATGCGCAGCAAGCATTTTATTTGTGGACGGAAATGACAGGAAACGTGGGTTTAGAGGTGGGGAGCGCATGAAGCGGTGGGAGAATGAGAGACAAATATGTCCGTGTTAAAAGTCTCTTATATACACAAAAAACACAATATAAACACATTATCCTGGACCGATACATGACAGGATACCAGAGAACAGCGCTACGCCCTCTGTGGTCCTGCCGGGCAATTGCTTTGCAACACTCTCCAGGAGACGGAGAAGTAAAAGAGCAAAGCGCTTCCGTCAATCCGTGCGTGTCTGTCCCTTGTGGAGCTGACGGAGAAGCATAAACCAGTCTTTACTCTCCGGCTCTATATGTATATGGAAGGAGTGTTACAATGCACAATGAGGAAAGGACTTTAGGATGTGGTACAGTGTCAAGGAGGTAGTAAAAAAGCTACTTCTCTGAAAGGAAAACATCAGAGACAGACTTATTTTTGGTAAAAAATAATCCAATAATTGGACTCTGAAAGGTGGGGGAAGGTAATTCTCTTTGATGAATACCTTATCTGATTGTTTGGGGCATCCGGAAAAAGGACCGTCCAAAGAGGAAAAGTAAAGTGTGGAGGTGCTTCTTCTCCAAGGAAGTGAAGCCACTCAATGTTTAAACTCACAGCACAACCATGAACAAAGATTGGTACCTAAACATCCTCCAAGTAGAACTCCTTCCATCCGTCCAAGAACGGTTTGGTAATAAACATCCTTTCCATCACGATGGAGCATTGCACCATGAGGCTAACATCAGAGCGATGCGGCCTAAGGAGTGAAATATAAATGTTCATCTGTAGGATCCTCTCCAGATCTTAATACCACTGAGAATTTATGGTCAGTCAGCACAATCAAAACCCCACAAATTCTGCCAAACTCCAAGCACTGGCTACGCAAGAATGGGCCATCAGTCAAGATGTGGTCCAGAAACTGGTTACAGGAATTTCATGAGTTTCAAATTTAGTTTATGCTAAGAATCAATATTTGCAATGTTGGGCT
This sequence comes from Nothobranchius furzeri, assembly GCF_043380555.1. Taxonomy (NCBI): domain Eukaryota; kingdom Metazoa; phylum Chordata; class Actinopteri; order Cyprinodontiformes; family Nothobranchiidae; genus Nothobranchius; species Nothobranchius furzeri. Next base: position 3,346,952 of record NC_091759.1, on the reverse strand, counting down.
TTCTCGTTCGAGACCTTTGATAGGTGCCCTTGCATGTTGTACTTCAGTTATCTTAGGAATCTCTGAAAAAAAGATCTAAGGAGAAGCAGCAAACCTTGTTAAAACCAACGCTTATGTCATGCTCAAAAACTGTTGGCCACGGATGAACATCTGCACTATTTACTCACTGTGTACAAGCTGAGGCTTGCGGGCACTCAGACACTAAAGGTTAGCAGAGCCCGAGCTCTCTAACACACATTTAATCCAGTGGCTTATGGATGGTTTCTCTGGGAGGAAGATGTGTCTGCTCCAGAGTCAGCCTCTTGATCATAGAAACCTTTGGCTTCACGGAGAGACAGAGCAGGGCGAGTCGACTCCGAGGAAGTCAAGCAGTCATGATAAAGGGGTGGAAGGGTGGACGTAGCATAAGTCCGTTAACATTTGGCTTTGATATTAGTTGCGTTTCACCTCAGTCATCTCACATGCCTCATGCGTCTTATTACTTCCATTCATTCGGTGCCGTTACTCCGTCCTCTCGCCGTTCGTCTCACTTGACTTCTGTTCGCATAACCTCACATCATCGATACACTTAAATAGAAATTACCCCCCTCATAACCTCCATTCCTACACACATAAATGGGAATTTGCAGTGACACCAGACTGTAGGTGCGTGATGTCACTTTTCACATGCAACCAAGACCATATTTTAATCTCTAACACACTCTATTAAGTACAAATACGATTGTGTTGCTTTGATCGAAGGCACGTTGTTGAAATCCAACACTGAATCCTAAAAACGGTGAACATTTTTGCAGATATCTGCCAGATGAAGTCATTTGCATTAGCTTGGCTCAGAAACAAAGCAACCAGAATGTGACTGAAGAGAGAAAGTAATCTAATTCATTTGATTTCAGATTAATACAGCAGAAACCACCCCTTTATTGACCTCGTAGAGTCCTTTTAGCTGTAACAAGTCATCTTTTTTTCCCTACACATAGTTATTTGCAGTCAGTAGCTGCACGGACATCACCAGATGCTGTTTTCCCTCTGGAGATGCTTTGCCAGGGCTTAGCTTGAGCCGAATTCAGTTGCAGCTTGTCTGTGGCTCTTTCCGAGGGCAGTTTTGAACTCGGTAAGTGAAAAGCATGCTCAGTCGGGCTTAGGATCATAACTGCCTTCAAAATGTCTTTGCATTGAGAGCATTTTTTCTCTTATTTTCTGCGTAATTATCCATCTACACCGTCCGTAGCAGATGCTTATATCAGCAGTTACATTATCAATAAACCCAATTAGCGGCCATGCAAGCTTGCAAGCTTATGGTGTGATCTGGAGTTCATTATGTTAGAGTTATGATGTTGTGATGTTGTAATTTTAATCTCCAAGGGAAGAGTTCGTAGATCATCTGCTTGGTATGTATCCCGAGGCCTTTGGAAACTTAAATTTTATTGTGATACCTCTAATTTATTTATTCATTCTTTTTTCTCTCGGTGTAACGAAAACATTTAATCTCAGCGACTGTTTGGACAACGCATTAAGATTTTTTGCATAAATGACCATCAATTAGCTAATCTTTAACAAAAAATCTCATTAATTTGTCATAAAATAATCATGAAACGGACCTCACCTGCAGGAGCGTTAAATTGCCCATCAGTCAAAGCACCAATTACTTCCGCGCTTGTGGAACAACAGAGGACAGTGACAGTAAATTGTACCTGGCCGCGTTGCAAACACTGTGTGGATCATTTCATCATGGTGCGGTGTTTAATGTTGAACCAAGCAACACTCATTTTCTGCAAAAGCTGTTCCTCAGATGAAAAGTACCTCCAACTCCTTGGTTAATATTCGCCTGTGGGTGCAGCTGCACTTATGCAACGTTGCACATATATTAATGACCAAAACAGGATATTTTTTTCTTCTAAAAAGACGGTTTAGATCTTTTAAAATGTGCTTTGTTGAAAAGTTATCCGTGTTAATATTTTATATTTTGTAAAGAGCTCTTTCTATAACCTCAGAGTAAATAAACAGAAACAACTTAAAGAAAGTTTAACTTTTTATTTTTTGACAATTTTTTTTACTTAAATAGTCACTGAGTCTCACACGCAGGCTGATCGTAAAAATAGTCTTCTACCGCTGTTTCCTGCATTAGCTGTCGATAGAAAATAGAAGGGGAAACACTTGGGTCATAAAAAGCCACACAGATTTATGTCACACTGTAAATTAGCATTCATGGACTCACCCATCTTTGCTCGTGACTGGGACGTCTGTTGTTGGTTTAGTGTCCAGGACAGAGAATAATGCACAAGACATTCATTTATTCTAGAGACCACTAGCCTAGAAATCTAGACCTAGACCTAGCCCTAACCCTAAGCAGGTCTACCACTGGCCCAAACAAGTGTAGGTCTGGCCAATCACAGTGGTCTGCTTGTAGAGAGACGATAGATGAGCTTAGAACCTGGGGTACAAAAGAAAAACTACAAAGATGGCGTCTGCTCTGAAATGGCACTCATTTCAAACGGCTTTAGCATAGCCTTCGGATGATTTAGACTTGGATTTTATTTTATTTTATTTTTTGAGACATGAACCAATAGAAGCACTTACAGGGAGACTAGGGAGTTTTAGCTTGCTTTTAGCACCCCCTAGTGTCCGTTGGTAGAAATGAAAGCAAAACCTCCTTGCTGTGCGGTAACTCTGAAGTTGCAAGTGGAATATTCTGGCCACAGGGGGCTGAGTGGCCTTTCATTAACCCTGTAAAGGGTCATTTTAGCACATACTGGCTGAAGAAATTATTTAAAAATCATGAAACAGTTTAAAAGTGTTCCTTTTAAGCAATATATTTAAACAAAGGGTGTATTAGCTTTAACGTAAATGTCGGACCTCCCTATTGACCAACAAGCGGTCTTGATTGAAACAAATACCAAGGGTATGTTAAAGTGTCACTTTCTCAGAACTAAAAAGCCTCAATCTAGTAGCATCATTTAAATTCTGTTTAATCACTATTCAGGTGTAGTTTTACATAAAACTGTTCACGTAATGAGGATTTACCTTTTTGATTTGGACGTCTGACACATCCATATTCCACATTGTCCTTTTATTTTATTTTATTTTCATCTCTATTTTTCTCCTTCCCTGAGAACCTGTTGTACATTCCACCCACCTCCTCCAGCTGACCTCCTCCTGTGATGAATTTGTGATCACCACCTTTCTTTCATCCCACATCTGTCATCTCTCCTGACCCCTCCTTCATCTTCTGCCTTCCCAATACCCCCACCGTTCGTCCCATCCATTGTGTGTTTGTTACAGGTGTCTGTTGTAAAAGATGGCTCCTCACAGGACACTATTCCATCTCTGTGTGGGCTCTTTCCTCACAGCAGGGAACATTTTTAATTCCTTGTACACAGATTGTCACCTAAATGCTGCATTTTTCAGAATCGAGTCACGCCTTTCAGAGCTGAGTTTGTTGCTATGACTCTTTGTTTTTTTAGAAACATGAGCACTGAAGCCGTGTCTCCTGTCAAGTGGCTTGTTAAATTGAAAGAAGTGTTTATTTAGCCAAATGTTTTAGAATAGGAGAGACTCTAGATGGTCGTTCCTGCTGTTTAAGGGGCCTTGTGGGTCTATAACGGATTTTATATAAAATCAGGCATTTTCTTTTGAGTTTTTTTGTATAATGATATCATGAACCTCATAAGTTTAATCACAATTCATCAAAACTCAGAAAATCCTGAATCCTTGAGGGAAATGATATTAGTATTCGATTACTCTGCATACTTTCAGTTTGTCTTTCATTCTCTGCTTGTTGAACAAACTTAGTGTTCATTTCTGTGACATGCTGATAGAATAATATTGGATGCTTAAAGTAAACATGGAGCATTGCAGACGGCTATGACATGAAATAAAAAATCTGTATAATGAAAATTATTATGGTATTTTAGAAACATGTTACGAATGCGGAGGAAAAAGTACTTTTACAGTTAAGTCAAAAGCAATTCTGTACTTTTCACTGTTAAATAAATAATAATTATTATTGTTAAATTTTATTTTATTTAGATATAATTTTTTCCTCTGATGGAAAACCTAAATCATCATTTCAGCACCACTAATAATTGACCTATGTAACGGGGGCATTATAGTCTGCAGGACCAAAGCGTTACGGACCCAGCATTATGATATTAATATCAGGTAAAGAAGGCTAGAGGCTAATGTTGAGCTAACAACATTAGCCTCTAGCCCTAGTACAGCTCTAAAAATATCTCAAGCTACCAACAACTCAATACTACAGTAAATGTATTGATCTACAAATCTACTTACTGAATATGACTCACCTTTCCAGCGCCTATCACGCCACTCTGAACCTAATTCGCTAACAGTTTCGGTCTAGGTCACACCCTCCTGCATCTAATCAATACAGTGATTCCCACACAATAGAGGCTAATGAATCCAGCAACTCCACTTGGGGTAGGGAGGTGGGGTGTTCATAGGCAGTTTCTGCTAGTTAAGCAACAACAGGTGGCTACAGTTTATAAGCTTGACTCACCTATATTCCTGTTAGAATTGACAAAACTTCTTGAGTATAAAGTGAAACATTTTCAATAAACCAAATAAGTCCAGTTGCCTTCATTCAAAACCATTTGGAGATGCAGTTAACTCACCATCTAGAATCGTCTGGTATTGAGCGGTAGCTGGCAACAGCCATTAAAGTCACTAAGAAGTGGCTGGGATGCAGAGTTGCTGAGAACTGACTCGTTTGTTTTCATACATGGACTGCAATACCCAAATTTGACCACAGGTTGTCATTATTGCATCTTTAAAGGAAGTTATGCATACAAGCACATGTCCGGCGCTCTTATTCTGAAGGATTTTTAAAAGAAATGATGTCTCAGTTAGATGCAACAGACACCGATTTTTCTTATTTTCTGCTTTTGTGAACAGAAGTTACAAAATATCTGAAATCGAGAGTAAAACTGATCGTTTCACGGACCTTGTTAGATGACCTATTCTACCCACAATTTCATCATCGCAACTTTATTTGCTTTCAGCCTGCATCTTATTGCATACTTACCATAGATTTTAAGTCGAGCATTCAAAGAAAAAAAAAACGTTTTTTGTTTTAAGGAGTAAAAAATATTACCAAAAAAAAAAAAAAACGATCTGTGTTCCACAAACATTCAGAAGGTGGCATTTGAGCATTATGAGTTTCTGCAGAACCCTGGCACTTTGCTTGTTTCTGTCACACACACACACACACACACACACACACACACACACACACACACACACACACACACACACACACACACACACACACACACACACACACACACACATACACACACAATCTGTCAGTCTTCCAAAGCTTCTTCATTATTCCAGAGATGATTAAAAGTAGATATGACGTAAGCATGTTGAACAGTGCGTGTGCGCACACACACACACACACACGCACGCACACACACACACACACACACACGCAAAAGCTTATTAAATTTTAAAAACATGCTGGGCACACCGAGATAGCATGTGTTACCCTGAGGGTGTGGTCACAAACACACACACACACACACACACACACACACACACACACACACACACACACACACACACACACACACACACACACACACACACACACACACACTCAAGTGCACCCACAGAGATCCCCTCTGATGCATTACGAGAAAGACAGATGAGAAATTAACAGAGAGCGGGAGTCTCGCACCCAGCTGGTGCTCTGTGTTGGTGTGTGAGGGATCTTTTGTCCTATGTAAAGAAACATGCGATGGTGCCGGTGTCAAAAGGAGGGATGAAGGCTCGAAGAAAATGGGCGAAGGCAAACGCAGTTGGAGGGAAGATTGGTGGACGTACAAACGGCGACGTCGGTCAAAAGTTCGCTCCCCCAGTGACAGCCGCAGTCTGTCCCTGTCAGCCTGTCCTTGTGGCAGATACTGATGTCCTTAATGACTGTCTGTCTGCTGCTCTGTGGGGAGAATATGTATGTAGTTGTTGTGGAATTCAAAGAAAGGTCAACATGGTCTGAAAAGGCTAGCAGTGGAATGTTTGAGACGCAAGAATTAGGTATTTTATTTACTTTAGCGAAAATAAAGTTTAGGATCACTAAGGCTCCACATTCTAGTGCTGTACAATATTGCAAAACTTGGTATTGATCCCATACCAAGTAAATACAGGACAAGTATTGCTGATACCAATACCAATGCAGATACTTTACTACTAGTCGAGTGCCTTCTAGTTTTGTGGGATTTATTAAGAGAATGCATCATCAAAATGAAAATCTTGTCTGAAAACTCAAGCTTTATTGATTACTTAATTTTTTTAGTAAGTTTTCCTTTAATAAATTGTGTAAGATGACAATAAAATACAGGAAACATTCTCAGGCAAATAAAATTTTTATTAGGAAACTCAAAATGGTTTATAGAAAACTTAATTTTCTCTTTAGGGGGTGGTAATCTTCATTTATAGTTAACAAACTATAGATTTTTTTCTATTTACGGTCTGCCATCCCACAGCCACAACAGTGATCTCTGCTGTTCTGTGCTTGTCTCATGCTGGCGTGCTTTTTTACTTCTTTTTTTATGTAATGGCGGACTTCCCCATTGACCGACATCTGTAGCGTTCCAATAACAGTGCTTTAATGGTTTGTTGGGCCAATCACAGCGCTCTTTTAACAAGGTAGGCGGGATGTCCCTGCAAACAAACATGGCTGCCGCTCTGAAACAGTCCAATCACAGGCAACTTTCAGGTAAACTACAAATCAAGATGGATGCCGGTCATAGTAGTCCAATCATAGTGCTCTATAGATTGCATGGGCCAATCGCAACACTGAGTAGGCGGGATGTTACTGGGAAAAAAAAACAAAATCAAACGTGACTAGTAGGTGGTCAGCCACTCGTTTGAAACGGCTTTGGTATCAAGTTTGGACTATTATGACTTTGGCTTTTGTTTGAGTCAAGATCAGATAGAAGTACTGAAGTTTATTAAGGAAAATGATGTGTTTCGCATCTTCTTTGATGGAGTTTGGTGGACTGCCTCGTTGACCGACATCTGTAGCAGTGAGTACGTCATGGCTTGCCAGGCTACAAGAAACTGAATCGATGTCATCACGCAGGTATCTAATAAATAGTCGATACCAATATTAGATCAATTCTATTGGTATTTTATATCGATCTGCCCAGCCCTACCAAATTCCATTTCCTACCAACATCATCCCACATCCCACAGAAACCCCTACTGGGTTTCTGTGGGATTATAAAAAGTATTTTTCCATGCCTGTCCTTTCCTAGCTAATACCAGCTTTCCAGTTAGATCTGAAGGTGTTCCCACTCAAGCCTGGAGACATAATCTCTGCGTTGGACCTGGGTTGTTCTTCTCAAAAATCTCTAGAAATCAAACAAAAGTAAAGAATGATCCCAGATCAAATGTGTTGACTATGATTGTTATGAAGGCTAAAGTAAAATTAATAATTTTGGCCTTGTAAATTTAGGTTCTTAGCATTTTTAGATATTTCAACCAGCGATATTTGGAGTCACAATCCTTTGTTTTGTTCGTCTCGAGGGTTAGAAGCTAGAAAAAAGGGAGCTGCCATCTTTTGGTTTGTTTGGTAAAATATTCGTAAAAGCATGTTTTTTTTTTTGTTCTAAATTCTGGATATTGAGTACCACCTCAGAAAACACTTGGGTCTTTAGTTTCCCTACTCTCATAGAGGTCCTTAACTCATATTTTAATACATTTGTAGTTGTTTTTAGTAGGAATGAATGCCTTGTAAGTCATACTCTCAGGGGAAATAAAGCTCTGGTGCACCTGTTTCAGCACAAATATTTCACCCAGTGGAGGAAGTAGCTTCAGACGACAGGATTTGGAGTTTTCTCACCTCGGATTGGCTAACAGCAACACGACTAACACTGACTCAGTTTTCTCTACAATGTTGATGTTTTATCCCCACAAATAACACAAGCCTGGAGGAGTTCTGCTGTGTGGTGACGTTGCTAATGCTAACAGTTAGCTTGTACTAGTTGAGACGTTCTCTGCCGTTTACTGGACGTTAAACCAACAATAGCCTTCTCTGCCATGAGTCAAGATGGGTGAGTCCATGATTGGTAAGTGACGGTGTGATATAGATCTGTCAGGCATTTCTAATCCTAGAGTTTCACCGTCTGTTATCAGAAGCTAGGAGAAAGGTGTAGGAGACTATTTTCATGTTCAGCTTGCATGTTAAACTCAAGAGGGACTGATTAAATATTAAAAATAAGTCAAAAATGGTTTTTAATGAAGGACCTTGTTAAATACAAAGTAATTAGAATGGAGCCACCTGGTTGAACTCAACCCTAACCAGGGTCTGTTGGATGCTTTCTGACCCCAGCTTTCCACCAGTTGCATCATCAATGGATACACCGCTAAGGTTGAAAGGAAAACGCACGCGTTAATAAACGTTATGCGCCACTTTCGCATCAGGTGGAAAGCCCGCGTTAATAAGTGTTGGATCATAGCATAACCTTTATTTGGTTAAGATAAAGATCGACAATAAACTTAAGTAAAAAGAGACTAAATATAACAGAAGTCCATGGAACATCAGTTCCCTGTACAGTGATCCCTCGCTACTTCGCGGTTCGTTTATCGCGGATTCACGACTTCGCGGATTTTTTCTTTGGAGCCTTATTCAAGGGAAATTCGCCAATTCGCGGTATTTTTCACCAATTCGCGGTATTTTCTATGTGAAATATCAAGAAATTCCTGTTTTTTTTCATCAATTTCATCATAAAATGCACTTTTTGTAATAAAACTATAAAAAAACCAAGTAAAAATACAGTACTATGTAAAGGGAGGGTTTTAAAAGTATGAATACTGAATACTTACCTGTTAAATAAATACTGTAAATATGGTGTCCCTACTTCACGGATTTTCACCTATCGTGGCCAGGTCTGGAACGCATCTACCGCGATAAACGAGGGATCACTGTAATCAAGATTTCCCAGGGATTTTCCAAATCTGGGATTTTTGTTGAGATAATATTTTGCGCAATTTCCTTTTTGTCCATTCCTGCTTTTAATGTTACCTCACAGTTCAGATTGATGTTTAACTTGTAAAAAACTGAAACCGTTGGTGCAACAGAGTTCAAGACCCCAAATTTTGGAGGTCATGAACAATAATAAAAGGTGTTGGCTTGAAATAAAAGGTTCTTTTTCTCTCGTTTATATTGGATTTTGAACCAGTCTCAGATTTAATTCACTGACACTTCCAGACACTCAGTAGTAAAATCCTCACTGCCTCCTGACAGATTATCAGTCATAAATATTTTTATTACATTGTCAACCTAAGTGGGTTAATGATATGACTTCCTAATGAATGAGTACACACACTTGTAGGTAGCGGTGTGCTATAGGCCAGATAATACAAAGCGTTAATTAATTACATTACTAATGATAGGCTATTTCCATGAGAAATGGTAATGGCTTAGTTCTTAATTTGTCATTTTAATTTAACTCACAATTAAGCTTCGATCCAGATTCATCATCAAATGTTTCAAAAAGCACTTAGACATGTTTGCAGATAATTGTTTTAATACGTAATGCTCCATCACTAATTTAACTGCCATTACTGACAGGTCATTTATCTTTTAGCAATAATATCAGATAGTTTGAATAATATTTCTTAAAGACTTGATCTCTGCTTGTGGTGTGGTTCTATTAGGGGTTCTGCAATCTCTGGTTCTGGAGCCACATGTGGCTCTCCAGCCGCTCTATAGGGGTTCCACGTGAAATAAACAAGTACTTGAGTGTTTTAATGCTAAAACTGACAGCATGAGAGGATTGTTATAGCCAAATGTTGGCAAAATGTGCAAAGATTCCAAATAACAATATTAATAATACAAATAGATGGACTGCCTGTTTCAACCCAGTTTCTGACTGAAAATATTTCAGATTCAATTTCCAACAATTTCAGAATGATCTAAAAATCTAATAATTACCCCACTTTTACAAAAAATGTATTTTCTTTCATCATATTTGCAGTAAATTATTGCTGTCTCAGATTTTTTGCACGTCTTTTGCCGGTTACTTTACTTCACTACTAAGTAAGAAAGTATAGTAACAGTGAAGTTAAAGCCCCAGTGTGTAATATTTTTACCAGTTTACTATCAAATCCTGTGTTTGCAGTTCACAAACTTGTCCTTTTTCACTAATATTTCTCACCAACATCAATTCCAAATATTCCTCTCAACTTGAAATTTTACATTTTTATATACATAAATTGTGGTAGACGCTCCATGGTCATCCACCATCTTAAAATACTGTAGCTGTTTAGGGACATACGAGCTCCACGTTACCCGTTTGGACTATGACTGTAACCTGAAAGAACCAGCAGAGGGCAGCAGTGCACCCTGGAAGCATGGAGTCTGCTAATTCAACTAAGAAATAGAAAAGAATAGCTACACTGTTGCTGTACTGATTCGTTTGAATAAAAAAACAATTAAATCATAAGACACATAAAATTTGTCAGTTCGTCATCATGTCCAACACAAGGAAGTTGTTCAGACCCCCGTCCGCTATTTTCTGAAAGCCAACCTCTGATTAGTGTCTCTGACTCCCCAACTCACCTCAAGTTGTTCATCCGTCTTTTCCTAGTACCAGAACTCCCGATCCGGTCCCAACATGTCCGTTCCAAAGTCCTTCTACTCAAGTCTCCTCTCTTCCCGCAGCCTGCCGTCTCGCCCAACATGCTCCAGCACTCGTCCGCTAGCCAGTGGCTAAATCAGCGTTGTTTACTTTATCTCCACAAACACTGTACTAATGGCGATGTCGCTCTCCACGCGTTACAGAGACGCTCCAACTCAAAGGGCTTCTTCTCAAACATTACCTTTAGACTTGGGTCTCTTTTTGCTGGTAATCTGTGGGAATTTACACACAGCATACACGGCGTCTCCCCGGCTCTAGCTGTGGCTAACTAGTAGCTCACGACGTCCATCTCCACCACACCAGCCGTGAGCCACGATTAGCCGGTGGCCAAGTCAGCATTGTTTACTTGATCTCCACAGCATTTTCCCGGCTCGCCATGGCTAACGAGCAACCAGTGATCGCATCGAGATTACATCCTTTTACATAACTTTCAAAAATTATAAATAAGCTTCCTGCAAAAGAGTGAGCAAGAATGTTTTTACTTTACTTTCATTATTGTTTTTAGGAGGAAATATAGATTAAAAAAATTGCAAGCATAACATTATTACATTACATTACATCATTTTTTTCGTAGAAGTTGATCACAAATGTTGTGAAAATAGCCAGAAGTGCGACTTCCCGACACGGGGGACAGAATATTTTAGGGGAACACAATTTCTCACAACACCTGACCTCCCGGCTGACAGCACCTCTCCTCCCTGTGTGAATCGTGACAGCTTCAACATCTAACAGAACTATCTTGCTTCCTTCAGAACTGATAAGTTGATAAAACAGTCATAATTAGAAATGCTTTTCTAAAGAGGTCGAGTAGCTTGTTTCAAGCTTTGTGTAGGTTAGGCTATACAGGTTGGAAATTGATTATACAGTCAAACTCATGAGTGGGCCACCGTAGCTGCAATACTTTCGCTGAACTGCACGGCGCTAAAGAGTCGCATTTTTTCATCATGGTGTGAATGGATTTCACACATGGGGCCTTTAAGTAACCGGCAAAAGATGCGCAAAACATCTGATGCTGCTATAATTTATGTTTATGTATTTAGTGGACGCTTTTGTCCAAAGCGACTTACAAGTGATAATTGGCATGTTGCCCTTGAGGCTAACAACAACAATAACAACAACAACAACCAATTCCCAGTCAGTCGTAGGTGGCAGTGAGGCAGCATGATAAATTATGGAGAGGAGGGAAGAAGGAGTGGACAGTAGAGGGGGATGGGTGCAGGGAGGGTGCTAGTTTAGAAGATGCTCTCTGAAGAGCAGGGTCTTCAGGAGTTTCTTGAAAATTGAAAAGGAAGCTCCTGTTCTGGTAGTGCTTGGTAGGTCATTCCACATTTGTGGAACGATGCATGAGAAGAGTCTGAATTGTCCTGAGCGTGGTGTTGGCACTGCTAGCCGACGATCCTGTGATGACCGGAGCGGCCGTGCAGAGACGTAAGCCTTTGCAAGAGGATTCAGGTAGATGGGAGCCGTACCATATCGGACTTTGTATGCTAGTGTTAGCAATTTGAATTTAATGCGTGCTGCTAGCGGTAGCCAGTGGAGCTCAATGAACAGAGGGGTGACGTGTGCTCTTTTTGGCTGATTGAAGACCAGACGCGCCGCTGCGTTCTGGACCATTTGAAGAGGTCTCACAGTACAGGCTGGAAGACCAGTTAGAAGGGCATTGCAGTTATCGAGATGGGAGATGACAGCAGATTGCACCAGGAGTTGGGTGGCATGTTGTGTTAGGTATGGTCTGTAGGGCTGTCGCGGTTGAGGAATTCCCCCTGCGGTGATTCAGGGTGGCTTAATATTGCGGTGTGCGATATTATTGCAGCCCTTTTTTATTGCAGTACTATCTAAACATAATGTTTACACATTTAAAAAAGGTTAAAAATTGCCGTGCCTTCTTTTATAACACTTTACTGAATGCAGATCAAAGGGCAGTAACAACACAGATCGCAGTAACGTTTGTTTCTCCGACAGTCGGACGTACTGAAAACCAAAGTGCTCCCAAAGGAGCGAAGTAACGTTTCGTTTTGATACCAGTGCAGCCATCCTTCTCAACATGCATCATTGAGTTGAACCAAGTTCAGTAATCGCGGTGGCGCATGATGCAGCGCGGTGGGCTTCTTCATATCGCGATATTTCATTTTTGCGGTTACCGTGACAGCCCTAATGGTCTGATCTTTCGTATGTTATACAGCACAAAGCGGCATGAACGAGCAACAGAGGCAACATGATCTTTAAAGGTCAGATGTTCATCAATCACAACGCCCAGATTTCGAACTGCCTTTGAAGGAGCCAGAGATAGGATGTCCTTTTGGATTGAGACATTGTGCTGTATGGATGGTTTTGCTGGGATGACAAGTAGTTCAGTTTTAGAGAGGTTGAGTTGGAGATGGTGGGATTTCATTCCTTTTGATATGTCAGACAGACAGTTTGATATTCGTGCAGAGACGGCGTGGTCGTCCGGTGGAAATGACAGATAGAGCTGGGTGTCGTCTGCATAGCAGTGGTAGGAGAAGCCATGTGATCGAATGATCTCACCCAGTGAGGTGGTGTATATGGCAAAGAGAAGAGGTCCTAGTACAGAGCTCTGGGGGACTCCTGTGGCAAGATGGTGCACGGTAGAGGATTGTCCAAGCCAAGATACACTGAATGATCATCCTGTGGGGTACAATTCAAACCAGGCGTGTGCTTTCTCTGTGATGCCCATGCTAGAGAGTGAGGACAAAAGGAAGCCATGGTTGACAGTGTCAAATGCAGCCGATAAGTCGAGCAGGATAAGCACTGAGGATTTGGCAGTCGCTCTAGCATCTTTTAAGGATTCTGTCACTGCTAACAGAGCAGTTTCAGTGGAGTGGCCCTTTTTGAACCCAGATTGGTAAGGGTCAGGCAGACACACACTGCACATATGTTGAAAAGAACATACATTTTTGTATTAATGAGTAAGGGTTAGGGTGTGTTTAAAAACCGGAACCAAAAAAGTTTGGTAAATATTAGATTTTTAGATCATTCTAAAATTGTGTACAATTTAGTCACTACGAAAATATGTTCAGATCATCTCATATAAAAGTAGATTTATTCTTATTTTGTAGGTGAGGTGGTAAAAATGTCAGTTGCAAAGATTGTTCCAAGTGGAACAATGGCGTTTTCAAGGACAAATGCTTCACAGTGAGAGAAACAAGTATTAAAAGATAACAAATTGTTTTTAAAATTGCCCTGCTCAGTCTCTAGTCCCTGTAATTCAAGATCTGTAAAACATTCAGGCATTTTAAACAAATGTTTAACATAGTTTGTGTCTGTGCTGGTGTGAAGAAACTTCACAGTGGAGAACCGGAGCCTGAAGGAACGCATTAGCAGGCAGCAACAGTTGTTTTTCCGTCTTTCAGTAATTACTCCTCAATTTATGAAAATGCAATTATTTCTGCATTTATTTACACATGGTAAAATAAAAAGAAAGCAAAACAGTCTCTGAAGACATTTGAGAGGAATTACCTAAAAAACCGGACTCCGAGGATCCCAACTCTTCGGCTTTCGAACATTCATGTTGGTGTAATTTATGCGGGGAGGCAGTGGCGGATTTAGCAATTTGGGGGCCCAAGGCGAACACAGACATGGGCCCCCTTACACAAAATTTTCGACAACTTTAACTGTATTTGTGAAACTCTACCCTCTTCTGACATGAGTTATTTTGATTTTTATTAGTCATCCTCTTTTTTCCTGTCTTTCTCTCCCTTTGAGTGCCTTCAGTATTTGCTCTGCCTTCTTCTTCCAGTCAGTGCTCCTGTACATTTGCCTTTCTTTTTTTCTTCTATTTTCCATTTTGGTCTGTTTTCCTCTAAACATTTTCCATTGTCTTTCCTTTTCTGCTTCCTTTTGATGTTTACAATGAAAAACGACGTCACTTTTGGAAGTGAAGATAAAATCTTTTTTGAAGCGAACTGCTTCTTTCTTATTGGAGCCACTAGCATATCTCCATTTCATGCTTAATGTTTTGACTACCGCTTTGAGTTTGTTATGAACGCTTCTGCCTCTCTTCTTCTTTTTCTGCTTTTTCTTCTTCTTCGCATTTGTGGTCTTATGGCACTTGGCAAACAACAATTTGGTTCATTACTGCCACCAACTAGATTGGAGTGGAATGACTACCAATCACTTCCTGTTTGTGCATCGGCGTCTTAAAGGAATCGTCCATTGTGGCATTAAAAGATGGGTGCCAGCAGTCAGGGCTAGGCCGTCAACCTATGCCTAATGGTAAAACCGGCACTGCGGGGTGGTTCATGTGCTTTTGAACTATGAGCTGGAATCGGTTGGGTTCAGTTTTAAAAGCATCGTGCAACAAAACATGCTAATTTATTTTTGTTTTTGCCCTGTCATCATGAAAGATGCAGAAGTGGATTCACGTGGCGGCTGGAGGAAATAATAAACAGCATTTGTGTGTGTTGGTTTGTGTTTAGACGGAGTGTGTGATGACAGTTGTGCCCATGCTCTCAGAAACCCCTCAGAAACAAGTCTGTCAACAGATATCACACACACACACACACACACACACACACACACACACACACACACACGTCGTGCTTTTATGCATATTACTGTATTTTATTCACTGTATTAAGGTTGTTAAATAATCCTAAATGCTTTTATTACTGTATTGATTAGCATTTCTGTCTGAGCGATGATTTGCATCATTATTGTTTTTAATGATTGCCTATTAATGGATAATCATTAACGAGCGTTTGCATACATAAGCAGCTTCACCTTTTCCCGTCGGAGTCTCGCAGCTCGGCAGGTGACGCGCTCCTTCCTGTATAATGATGTATTTCCTCTCTGAGTCTTGCGCCTTGGGAGCCTTTTTGTACTGTTGTTCAGTCTGCCTATGTATGTGTCTTTTTGTGCAGAAGATGCCTTTTTGCGTGTGTGTGTGTGTGTGTGTGTGTGTGTGTGTGTGTGTGTGTGTGTGTGTGTGTGTGTGTGTGTGTGTGTGTGTGTGTGTGTGTGCGTGTGTGTGCTTGTCGGATTTATTCCCAGAGAAGACTCATTTCCCCAGCAGGCCCTGTCAGGCTGTTTCTGGGCGCACTCCGTTCTCAGCTGGAGGCAACTGCTGTCACCTGCTTACCTAACATCTCTCCTCTCCTCACCTCTTTTACTCCTCACCTCTTTATTTCCCCGAATTTTTATTACTTACTGTTAAGTCTGTCATAACACCCGCGATTAATTCATCCTCACAGAAAACTAAATCTTTCATGGGAAACTTCATTATTATTTTTTCTTTAAAACAAAGTAAGTAAACTGGGCCTTTATAGCTGGCAGTAAAACTCCTCTAAAGAGACTGCAAAGCCAAATGATTGCACTGGGAGTCTAAAAAGCACTAATATTACAGCAGTATTCAGTGGAAGTCCTCCCTAAAAACTACTCTTTTCAAAAGCTGTCATGCACCGGTGGCGCTTAGTACACTCCAAAAAATAAAAACAAATAAATAAATAGAAAAAGAGTTTGCTTCTGCAGGCCAGAGAGGGATGGCAACTAAAAATGCTATCTATGCTCTATTCAGAATTCTTAAATACTTTTTAAATATAAAAGAAACTTAGAGCTAGTCAAAAGCTTGTCTGTTTTCATGCCCCACAGCCTACTAATTATGCATCACAAAGAGTGTTTTCACTTAAAAACCTTGTTTATCCTTTCAAGGATTATTTATGTTACCTTATGTTCAACACGTTAAACATAAGGTGGAACAAAATTTGTTTCCCCGGTGCAAGTTACAGCCTAAGAGAAAGTAAGTAGAATTGTAATAAAAATAAAAAATATGTAGTCAAAAAGATTATAAGTCATAGAAAACATTAAGGCCTGGATTATACCTGCTTTTTGCCCCTTGTGCAGCATGTTGTGTCTTTGTTCATATACTTGCTGTGGCACTGTGCATAGTACAGGGTGGGAATGATTACAGCAGGGTTCCACTAGGGGGCACAGTAGAGAACTCATACTGGGTTTGTAGGTCCATCCATCCATCCATCCTCTTATCTGGGGTCAAGTCACGGGGGAGTAACTGCATTTTTGGTTCTTTTTAAAACACAGAAAAGGTTTTTTTTAAAGAATCAAAAAAAAAAAGCAGTTAGAAAACAACAGCAAGAACTTACCAAAGATGGGGACAGTAACCTAAGTCGAGAGGCCCAGACTTCCCTCTCCCCAGCCACTTGGGCCAGCTCCTGCGGGGGAATCCTAAGGCGTTCCCTGACCAGTCAAGAAATATAGTCCCTCCAGCGTATCCTGGGTCTTTCTTTAGGTCTTGTCCCTGTTGGATGTGCTCGGAAAACCTCACCAGAGAGGTGTCCAGAAGGCATCGTTACCTGATGCCAGAGCCACCTCAACTGGCTGTTCTCGACGTGCAGGAGCAGCGGATCTATGCTGAGCCCCTTCCGGATGACTGAGCTTTTCACCGTATCTCTAAGGGAGAGCCCATACACCCTGCGGAGAAAACTCATTTGGGCCACTTGTAACCACAATCTGATAATTTTGATGACGACTTAAAGCCGTAGGTGAGGCTAGAAACGTAGATTGACCAGTAAATTGAGATCTTTGGATGAGTAGATGAGTCTACGGTGGGTAGGCTGCATCCTACAGTCTTTCTGTGCTGCTTTCACAACTCTCTGTAGAGCAGCTGCCGTGCCTGCAAGTGGTGCAAAACTCTGTTCAAGATTAAAAAATAAATCTGTCCCTATACATATCAACAGGATTTTGGTGAATTTTGAGAGTTCCACCTCATTTGGAGCTCTATA
The DNA here is from genome assembly GCF_043380555.1 of Nothobranchius furzeri. Taxonomy (NCBI): domain Eukaryota; kingdom Metazoa; phylum Chordata; class Actinopteri; order Cyprinodontiformes; family Nothobranchiidae; genus Nothobranchius; species Nothobranchius furzeri. The sequence continues at coordinate 3,329,536 of NC_091759.1, read as the reverse complement.
GAATGGTTAGAGTTTACAGTAGAAAAACTAATCAAATAGAAATAGAGCACAGAACGTTTTCGCTTTGTATGACTCAACTGGTATCTTTAAATCTTTATGCAATCATGGGTTGAGCTTTGACTTTGGAAGGATTTTTCTACCGAACGTAGTAGAATCGTCTTATAATTCAACTTAAAAAATTAAACTCTTCTTACTACCATGAGTTTTTTTTTAGAAAATAGAAAAGTTTTACATAAAAATGTAGAGTTTTCTGTCTTTTTTACTTACTGTCACTGCCATGGGGCTTCTGGTCTTCGCACAGATCTCTTCAGAGTGCAAACCTCACTTTCGGTCGACTTCAGTGTTGCTTTAGCTCAATATATTAGCTTTATAACCTGACTTACCCCACATGAATCACTGTAGAAACATAAACATGTCCACGTGGGACCATTAGAGCATTTTGACACTCAGTTAAAAACACTTTTGTAAAGAATTTAGGTTTTTACATTGGAACTGTAAGTTTGAGGCTTACATTTTGACCAGCGTGCTGTGTGCGGTTACCATGGTGACCCTAATGAGCCTCTGGCAGCTGCCTCAACATTTCTTTTTATCTTTGCATAAGTTACAGTGCCTACATTAAAACATAAGCATTTTGTTTTAGTCTAAATTAGGGCTGTACAATATCAGGAGAACATTGATTTTGCAATATTTACACACTTTAGTTGTTTTGCACTTTCAGCTGATGTTGGCGTGGTGTTGGTTGGGTTTATAAAATGCCTGCTCATAATCTTTGAATAGTTGGAAGGTTTGAGTGCAAAAAGTACATTTTTAGAAACAACTTCCTTTTTCCAACTTGCAGCAAAGAAAAAAACTAGAAAAGAAAGCAACTCAGTGGGGTGTTGCTGCGGACAACATTAAACGTTTTAATCTTTAACCCCGGCCGTCTGTTTCCCCCACACCCCGACCCTTTGCTGCTTAGTTCCTCTCACACCGTCACCCTTCCTCACTCTCTCTCACGGAGGGCCAGTGAGTCAGACAGACAGCAGCTGCTACACCACATGACTACAACCATATACATAAAGAACTGCAGGATGTTGCTGTACGTTTTCTCCTTTTGGTCACATTCTGAATTTAGTTTTTGTCCTATTTATGAAAATTTACTTCAATTGCTGAACATTCTGTGTTATTTATAAAGAGGTCAATTAAAATTATATACCAAATTTTAAAGCACCAAGTTAAAAAGAAGTCTGGTGATCTATTTTTTTTCATATTCTTATTTTTTTGTGTTATGTTTATTGTGATTTTCATTGTGAACTACTTTGTGAGGTTGTTTTTTTCTGTGATGGGTGCTTTATAAACAAACTTACTTTATGTGGAAACCAAGTTAAAGACCAAGTTCACTTTTTTGCAGATATCTCTAAAACAAAGGAATTCCCTGAGTTGAGAGTCAAATTCTATGGGAATAAAGCTCTGGCGCTTCTGTTCCAGGAACTAGAAGTGAGCTAGATATGAGGTGAGCTTCAGACGTCAGTCCTATTTCCTAATATTTGAACTTTTCACCACTTATTGGCTAACAGCAACATGACTCTACCACTGACTCGGTTTGATCTGCAGCACTGTTTTATCTTACAAATAGCACAAACCTGAAGGAGTTCATCCACGTCGTGGCATTGCTAACGCCAACAGTTAGCTTCTACTAGCTGAGACGTGCTTTGCTGTCTTCTGGACGCTAAATCAATAACAGCCTTATATGTTGCGAGCCAAGCTGTGTGAATCTATGAATGCTAAATTGACAACATGATGATAAGTTGTCACTGGAATTCTAATCCAAGCGTTTTCCCATCTTTTTCTTTTGGCAGCTAATGGAACTAAAACGGTTAGAAGACTGTTTTCATGTTCAGCCTGAGTGTTAATCTCAGAGCGACCAATCATATTTAAAAACTAACAAGTAAAAGTGAACTTGGTCTTAAAATGATCTGTTTGATCTCTGTCGCGTAAATAAAACAGCTGCTACACAAGCAGCAAAGAGCCTGGATGTTCAAGAAGGAAGCAGATCAAAATGAGCTTTTCTTGAATTTATGTGTTATGGGGGAAATATCACTGGATTTAAAGGACAAAAATGGCTTCTGTGATTTTACTTTGGAGGTAAATTGCAAGAAAACTGCCAAATACTAAATCATAGCAACTCTGAACTCTAAAAATGCGGTCTTCAGTTTGTCGCTCATGTATATCTTCCTACAAACAAAAGGCGGGAACCATAAAGACGAGTGAACATCCAAACGCCTGGTCGAGGGTGAGCTGAATTGAGTTTCCCAGATCAAAAGAAACAGAACGATAAAAGGATAAAAGGAACTGAAAGATAAAAGGAATCGAGTCCCTGGATTAGCCTTGTGCCTCAATAGAAGTCAACAAAATTAAAATCCATCCAAGCTCAAGCAGCACCAGAATCCACACACGTCATGAAGGTCACCGTGTTCAAAAGGTGTTTCTCTTGACTTCACACAACGGATCAGGTTCACTTTCCGCAAAAAATATTTTTCTGGCACTTCAGAGTCATCAAAGCAGGATCCACAAAGGATCTCTGCTCACAGTTTCTGTTGGGAGGGAGAAGGAGTAGAGCAGGTTGCCTCATCACCATTATTTATGTATATTATAGCAGTTGTAGGTGAAGTCGGTCGTATGGATGACGCTGAGAAAGATTGCCTTGTTATCCTGCAGACATTGAGCAGTTCTGAGAATGGTGTGACATTTGGCTTTTACAGTCACGATTTTTTATTTATCACCTCTTCTTGTGACGCTTTTTGCTGATGTGCATCGATTTAGCCTAATGTGTCATGATGGAGTGCAAACGCAGTTTGAGCTGACTGTTTCTACTTCTGAGAATCCGCGACATTTTATCCTAGTTCAGACAACAAAAGGATGAAGTTTAGGCCCTGCCTCATAAAACCAAACTCGTTTTGGTCCGTGACTGACATTCAGTAGAAAAGGGAGTGCAGGTAGCATCCTGCATTTGTCAAGTCACATCTGCTGTCTTATTATCAATGTTGTACGATGATATGCTGAGCAGAAAACAACTTGTCTTTCCTCCTTTCACAGTGTTCTCACAGATGGTGCCATTACAGGTATCTAATGACTATCAGTAAGAGTCACTCATGCAGTCACCTTTAATTCCTCTCCGTGACAGAAAAATACCAACAATTTTATCATTATCTCTGAGGATTTGTGACTTTTCTTGATAGAATTAGCAAATATGAGAGATTGCTGCTTCTTTTGTTGTAAAGAAAATAAATAAATAAAAACAATGCTTAGTGGAAAACCATAGAAACTCTGAATCCCGAAACCCACTATCGGATTGAGTCCGCACAGGATCTAAGGCCTTTGATCGTACCGTGTGTTTAAAACATCCACACAACTCTATAATCTTGAGGCACTCTAGAAAGACTCAGAAATGTAAGAATATACAAATGTTAATCAAAATCGTCTTGGCCAGTGCACAGTTTCAGAGAATGGCATAAAAATGGACACTGGAAACAATAAGATGTAAGGACTTTTGTCAAATCTCATGCGCAATCTCTCACAATGAATTGGAAGTACGTGCAGTAATTACTTTCATCTATTACTACAAGGACTTTGTAAATCACAATTGGTTTATAGCCATTTCTATAGCTTTTTGGGCTAAGGGAGCCATCCGTAAACTTGTAAAATCATTTAAAGTGGTCGAAAAGACAAGAAAGGTGCGACACAAATGCAGTCAATTCACCATTTTCAGTTGAAATCAGTCAAGTGGGGGAAAATTCCAAACCATCTCAATGATACAATCTTATAAAAGTAAAAAATAAAAAGGGAACAAAAAAAGCAGAGATGAGACCTGAAAGAAAGTTATTGTTTGGAAAAGTGTTCTTAGGTGACGGCTAATGCAGGAAGTTTGGAGGACAAAATGCAAATCAAAGCTCCTATTTGACTACAAAAGATTCTCTCTGTTACGGCCGCCGCCGTTTTGGAGCCCAGTGGTGTGTTGCACTCCATTTTCATGATCAGCAGTTCAGCAGCGCAGCACCTTGGACAGCTGCTCCCTCCTTCCTAGCAGAGCCCACAGAGGGGTGTAACACTCTCGTAGATCCACCAGACCTTGAAGTGGTGGTGCATCGTTCTGCTGTGCACCTGTAGACGTATGACCTTCATGGAAGAGACATCAGAACAAGGAACACCTCTCAAACGCAGGCAAGGGTGGCTCGGTCACGCTTTGGGCTTCAGGTGCAAATGCCAGAAAGGAAGTGGCACTGTTAGAGGTTGGATTAGATGCAAATGATTATTTGAAAATCACAGAAGAAAAAATCAGGAAGAAAAGAACAAGCATTTAGTTGGAAAACATCTGTGAAAAACGCACAATAGTTTATTTAAAGAATAGAAACTTGAAGGCTTGACCTTCGTCTTAATAGTCACTTGACTGAAGTTTCCTTACAAAACAGAAATTCAGACTCCATGGTGACTGATACTTTCCGGAGTGGCGAATTAAAGTCTTCCTTAGACACCAAAAAGACTTCAGTATCATTTTTAATCACTTCAGTCCTAAAATGCTCAAGATGTGTGAAGTTGGGCCCTTTGTGAATGCAAATGAGCCCAGCATCCAGTCAGTTTATTACAGACCCTTCTCTTCCAAACCATTTTTCAAAATGTCTGAAAACCAAGTCACTGAGACAAAGTGAAACTGTAGCAGAGTTTTTACTGAGCTACTTCAGGTAAGAGTCACTTTTTATGCATTTACTGCTGATCTGGCTTTTTCAGTTTTACTCCTTGATGTCAGGAATATGTCCAGATAGGATTAATATCAATGCAACAAGGACTCTTGTCTGCCATTCTCAACATGTTGAAAGAAACATTCCTTGTCTTACTTGGAAGGAGTTGTCTGTTCCAGCTGTTTTATGATGTGGAGGGCGTTGTGTGAATGGTGGGAGGATTTTGTCTCCGGTTTTGGTGATGCGGTTGTCTTTGCTTCAATGAATTACAACATTAATCTTTTGGGAAGTTTGCAGCAAAGGAGCAGCACCTCAAGAATTGAGGCCGGCAGAAAAATGGGGGGCTTCTTACTTTGTATAAGAGGAGAGGTCCTCCTTGAAGTGAAGAAGGTTTGGAATTCCAGGGTCTTGTTGACAAGTCAGGGATGGATCAAGCCAGGACAAATTTGAGGGTTTTAATCTCCTGATTGGCCTTGGATTCTGAACAACATGCTGGGGAAGGTTCTCAGTTGGCCAGGTCATGGTAATCCAAAGGGTTCAAATGACGGCAACTGAACTTCTTTGGTTCCATGAAGATGTTTCGCTTTTCATACGAGGAGCTTCGTTGATTTTGACTGGAATACGGGAGAATTGTGTTTATAAACTGCAGCAGCCTGTTGTTGCTTAATGAGCTGAAACTACCTATGAATACCCTTCCTCCTTACCACCAAGGAGTCATTGATGTTGTTAGGTTCTATTGTGTTAGAATGGTTGTTTTGATGAGATGTAGGAGGGTGTGACCTAGACTGAAACTGCTTTGGAACTAGGTCTAGAACTGCACTTTAGGTGCTGGAAAGCTGAAACCTGAGGCCTCCTCCTGTTTAACATTGTTTAACATAGTTTTTTTCCACTTAGACATAGATAGATTCCTTTGCTCCTCTCGAATCAAAACCAGAACCATTCTAATCGAGGATTCCTTGAGTGGCAGGGATGAGGGGTATTCATATGTAGTTTCAGCTCATTAAACAACAACAGACAGCTATAGTTTATAAACTTGACTCTCCCATATTCCAGTCAAAATAGAAAAAGCTCCTTGGATGACCGGCAAAACATCTTTAGGAAACCAAAGAAGTCTGTTTGCCTTCATTTGAACCCTATGGATAATCTGAAGAGTGGTACAGCAAATGTTGGTTGAATATAGGACAGGCTGGGATTCCTTACCTCCGCAACGGAGTCCCTTATAAGCAGAAGACAATGAGATAAATGGTGTGCCAACTAATGGTAAACCAAATGTTCTTAACTGTTCCAAACTCGACTCTGTTACAGGAATTTGACTGGGCTTGCCCAAATGTATGCATGCCACAATGATTGAAATTGTTAAATTTAAAACTCACCGTCTTTTCTGGGAAAAAGACAGAAACTCAGGGAATGAAGAGTGCTTTTAGAGAATTGTTGATAGCGGTTGTTGCTTCTTTCATTTGATCTAGATTGCAGTAAATTGACCCCTGATGCTACCATCTGCCCTTGGACTAAAGTGGAGTACCAGGAGAGAGAAGAGTACTGGGTTGCAAGCACTGATGTAACCAGGGTGGAAACAGTGGAGTTGATGAAATTTTAATTGCACCTCTTCCTTCAGCTCAGCATGCTTTCAGGAATCTGGTTGGGTCACAGTTGACAAACAAGGACAGCCAGAGCATAGAAAGTGACCACACACACACACACACACACACACACACACACACACACACACACACACACACACACACACACACAATGCAGAGAGACGTGGTTTGGAAGGTAGTAGACATTGCTCATGTTTCCCCTGCAAATTCTCACTCAGAGCTTTTTTTACTGTATACATTAATTCAGTGAGCAGTTCTTTTCCACTAAACTAAAGAACTGTTGTCAGTATGTTTTTTTTATTAAAGATATATGGTACTTGAGTGTCTACCTTATTTTAGGTCTCATCAGTTAGATCTGTACTTGAGAACTCGAGCAGATTTGATACCGTTAACTCTGAATAACATGATTATTTAACTTTTCCTTTTATAATAATGCTGCTGTTGTCTCAACAATATATAATTGACTCAGACAATTACGTTAGGGTTAGGGTTGCATAAATATTTTATTTAGGATAATTGTCTGCTAATGCCCTGTGTTCTGGTAGGGTTCTGGTTGGACTGGAAGTGGTACCACTAGCTGCTGCTGCTAGCCTATGTGCTAACTATAGCCACTGACAACAGTTTGTGCTCACAAAAAGTGCATAAACTACTATAAAAGTTAAAAGCTGTTCAAAAATAACAACAAATTCCCTTGTATTTTTTTACGTTGGTGTGACTAGTCATCAGCATGGACTAGCCATTAGCTTATCACTCCAAATCGAGGCCAGTAAATCAGGTGAAACTACAAGTTTTCACTGAAATCCGCTTTAAAATAGCTTTTAAAGGTATGTTCTTGGTCAGTATCTTACGACTAAATAAACGTTTTGTACTGTATTTCATGGGGACACAATCAGATAAATCTCCTCCATTAATGTTTACCTGGAGAACGATTTGGTTAAAATAGTTACTTGAATTCGATTTTATGCCTCTGAACTCAGTTTGTGTTACGTAAAAATCTAAGCACCAAGATTTAAAAAGTCTAAGGTTAAAGGATTGTTTGTTTTGACGGAGAGGAAGATAAAGCAGGTGTTGCTAATTGTGACCGTCACCTCAAACATGGAGAGTCCTGAAGATGGGATTCAGTATTGATTTTCTGTAATAGTTGAGTGTCAGGTTGATTGTGAATGTGAGTTCGCTGCATGTGTGTGTGTGTGTGTGTGTGTGTGTGTGTGTGTGTGTGTGTGTGTGTGTGTGTGTGTGTGTGTGTGTGTGTGTGTGTGTGTGTGTGTGTGTGTGTGTGTGTGTGTGTGTGTGTGTGTGTGTGTGTGTGTGTGTGTGTGTGTGTGTGTCAGTCAGGTGGTTTATCTCAGCTTTGTGAGAGAGGTAGCAAATCTCCCTGTAATTACAATCTGAACAGCACTGACATTTTACCAAGACTCCCTCAGGTGTTGCACACAAGCGCGTGCGTCTACGTCGGTGTGTGTTTGAGTGTGTTCTGAAGGCCCTTTGTCTTCTGGGGCTGAAACAGCTGGGTGCTCCTTGCTAATTAAAAAGAAACCTCGTAATTACTGTTAACTGGCCCACTATAGCTGACTGAGGGAGAGGGAAGAATCGGAGAGACAGAAGCAAACGAGCAAATGTTTCTCCAATATCTGCTTTCAGAAAGAGCTGTAGAGAGCTCCGATAGAAATTCACTGTTAGACTTGCTTTGCATTGAAGTTAGATGCTAAATTTTGACTTTTTCTAAAGTTTCTGGTTAAGAAAACACAAAACAGACCACAAAGTAAAAAAAAAAAAGTTAATGGAAACGTTTTCTTAATTTTTGACTGAAGAACCGCCTTTCTTATTAAATCCAATGAATCATTAACCTATCAAAGGCCACAATCCAAATACAACCACTGCTGTTTAAGGAAAGTTACCAAATTCATCCATCTCCTGAAATAAGAGCTGCAGTTAAAACGGGTCATATTCACCAACAATGTGTCTTTCAAACGTAAGCTTGGATCATATTTTTTATTGTGACATACTCCACAGATGTCATAGTGTTCAGAAGATGGATTTTTCTGGTTGTTACGCTTATTAATGGAAATAGTACATGCCTAGTGAGGATTTAATTGTAATCTAAATAAAATATGACAAGCTCCAACATAATCAGCGACTTGTCACTAATGTTGCAAACAAGTGTTTTGCTCTAGAAATGTAATAAACTGACATAATGATGCTCCATTGGATTTACGTAAGGGGCCAAGTGGGGATAAGGCAGATAAAAAAAAACATAATTTTTAGGAGTTTTGTTGTAAGACACATAGGAATAAATAAATGTTGAAACTCTCTGAAGCTTGCCATTTCACCATTTAATAAAATTTTCATGAAAAATAAAAATAGTCTCTGTATAAGACCAACCCCCAAATTCCACTATCTCCGATCCGCTCCACCCCCGCCCTCCGCTGCCGCTCGCTTCCTAACTCAAATTATACTAAACCCGCCCTACAATGGCTCCGCTCCGGTGCGGAGACCTGAGTTGCGCAAACAGGCATGCGCGGGATTTTTGAGATCTTGCGATACAGTCCGAGCAATAAACGCGGAAGTTGGATCCAAACACCCGTTGTGTGGGAGAAGCATCGAAATGAACGGTTTAATCTGCCCATCATTTGTGTTGAGAGATCAGCAGTGTCTGGATCAACAAAGTGTGACTACTTTGATAGTGGAAACTGTATTTATGGCTTAATTTTGTGCATTTAAAGTTCAACTGCCATTGATAGTTGTTAAAAGTTGTTAAACCTGTGCATATGAAACAAAAAAACGCTTTTTGTTTATCGATTTATTGTGAAATAACAGAAGTTGTACTTGCTCCCTTTCCTGTTGGGCGGTTGTGATTTCTGTCCATTGACTGCGGAGGTACTCCGGCGTCCGGCAAAAATAGAATCGATCCTATTTTTGCCGGATGGCGGAACGGCGGGTGGCGCACTGCGCCGCACGGCCGCAGTAGTGGAACAGCTCTGATTGACTACAACGGGAGCGTTTTTGCTGTGGAGTTCGTGCTGGAGCGCAGCGGAGTGGAGATAGTGGAATTTTGGGGTAAGGATCAGTGGGAGGTCCATAATTAGCAGCAGCCATTGTCCTCATTGGTGCCAAAGACCAAAGGGTTCGTAGCATCGCCCCCTCACTCTCCTTGTCATTTCCAGCGGATGTAGAAAGGATTTTAGTGATGCCCATTGCTTCCCTGACTGCTTTGGCTGAGTCTCTAAGCAAAGCAAGGGTTACGGGGTGATTGTTGATGTATAGTCCCCCTTGGTGGTGCCACTGGACATAACAGTATGTATAGGGATAGCCGTTGCATCCAGTGACCTCCGATTCTTGGTGCAACTGAACAAAACGGGGTTGCTTGGCTTTAGCTCCCCCTGGCTTGTCTTGGCTGAATATAGCGAAAGATTTGGTGGCACCACTGGAAACCATCATTGGCTGAGCGGAGACAGCAATATTTATTTGAGTAGGTATTACCTTCTGCAGCACACACCCTTCCTCCCAACACACACACACAAACGCACGCAATCACGCACGCAAGCACACACACACAGCAAAAAGGTTTGCTGTGTATTGTTGTACTCCTGCAGTCACGGACGTTTAAATTAGGGCCCGACCGATATGCTTTTTTTGGGACCGATACCGATATAAAACTTTTAACAAAGGCCGATAGCCGATATAATGGCCGATAAATCTCCCACACAAAAAAAGAAAGAAAAACATTTCTTGAGCTTAAACCCTTCATTCTCTGCCTTTGTGATGCCCTGCATGACTAAAGGGGAAGCAGCGTGAACTCTGCACAGAGTGTAATGCTGCTGCAGTTTTTTTTTTCAGGGTAACTTTTCAATACGAGGCCACGAGGCACACAATAAACTTAGGAAGCATGTTTAGAGGAAACATACTTTTGTCATTGCTTATTTTACCGTTCAACTTGCCACTGACACAACAAATAAGCTTTTAAAACTGAAAACTTACCTCCTACTTCCTCGTCGTCGTCGTCTCAGCTTGACTGAATTGCTCCTGCTGCTCTGCTGCATGTGTGCTGTGATGGTGGCTCCATCCCCTAAGGAGTGGAGCCACACATGAGTTCATAAAGCTGGTGCCATCTGCTGGATAGGTAGCGCAATATCGGCCATATCGGCCGTCGTTTTGGTCGATAGCCGATAGTGTTAATGACCCCAATGTCGGCCAATGTATCGGTCAGGCCCTAGTTTAAATGTCTGACTTTTTCCACAAGACTGTCTTCAATCTGCTCCACTCTTTGATATGTTAGGAGGGAATGGCGGTCTTGTTTAAAAATTTAAAGGAAGCTCTTTCCTGACCAATCACAAGTTTGTGGTGTCTGTCACTTTCGACGGGTTGGGCATGTCTCCACGCTTCTGTGGGCTTGCTGCAGAGCCTTTGGATCAACGCATCATGGTGTGTGTCCATACCCACGCAAACAGAGAAGTATCAATCAGGCTACAGCTGTCCTTGACTGGGCCCCTGGACATAGCAGCATTTGTGGTCGTTACACAACCAGGGACCTCTTTTCCTTGCTTAGAGGCATCAGTTTTACCAATCGTACCATCATGCACCACTGCTCCATTGGACCACAACATAACATGTGAGTTAATCTCACTACTTTGCATTTGCAGCTTCATCCTACTCTCTGCTTGCTGCTGAGTCCTCACTGGTGAAGACCTGTCTAATTATGTCAAGTAGTGACAATACAAATACAGTTATCAGCCGGGGGACTTGGCCCACATTGTTGAATACGTCCATTTCAGCAGCTCCATGCCTCACGTTCACTCTCCCTAGGTGCTACTTTGGAGTATTATCAGCTGTGAAGAACAGTCTCGCATTAATAATCTCCTACTTTGAAGAGCATGTTTTTACAGGAAGCTGAAGAGATAGTCCTGAGGGACATTATCAAGTGTCCAAGTGGAAAATAAAGAAAAGGGAATATTGTATAAAGTACTCTGGCAGTAAGTACTATCCTAGTTTATAACCGTTTTTGTAAAAAAAAAAAAAAAAACTCAGATTTTTATAGTTTACTTTTTTACTAAAGATTTAATGATTTTTAAGTGTATTTTTCAATTATTTTTCTCGTTTCATTTGAAAAATATCTTATTCTCTGCTGTTTAGGTCATTAATGGGCCATTCCCATCTGTACCGGGTCGGCCCGGGCCGGGTAGCCCCAGTCGGCCCCAGCTTGGCCTGGTTGATTCCACACATCCTTGACTTAAGCCCATGTGGGCTGATTCTACCCACCAATCAGAGGCTTGCTCTAATGGAAGGTGTGAATTTGCTGTCAGCAGTGGGTGTGTTGGCCCTGGTCGGCCTGAAGCAGACCCCCTCGAGAAGAGGGCTGAGAATGAGCCTTGGTTGGCCCAGAAAAATACAAGTGGTGCTCGCTGCAGAACCACAAAGGCGGAGCTGCACCAGAAGGTGGAGCTGCACCAGAGTCAGCCCCGCCCATTCCAGAATCAGCCCCGCCCATTCCATCAGAGTCAGTCTAATTCCTTGCAGTTGTCAGACTTTATAGCATTCTGGAACCAAAGAGGGTGTTGTAGCTAAAAAATGCAAGATTGAGGACGGAGTTGAGAAGTTAATTGAACAAATTTTGTAAAAGTTCCATATAATTAAAAATCTAACTTTTGGAACTTTTAATCATGTTATATTGTCATTTCCTCATAAGAAACACGCCAAAGCCATTTTTAGCCTCATTCATGCATTTTCCTCCCATCTCAGCTTCAATTTGGTCTCCTCCCTGAAGCGGGCCTGGTCTTGGTTCTCAAATCTGGATATTCTGTGAATTTTCTGACAAATTATTTCTGAAATGACTTCTACTGAGACACCGCCAAAACATACAACCCATCTCAGAGACACACTGGGCAGCACAGTTAGATGTAACGCGGCATGAGTTACAACAGATGTGGTGGTGTAGTGGTTAGGGAATAGGGTTGACAATCAGTTTTGCGCAGGTTCGCCTCCCATTAGTGAAAGTTTTAGGTAGTGTGCAACCTCTTTTCTTCATTTCTAGCTACACTTGCCAGTACTATGTTTAAAACAATTTACTGGTATACCGTTTAACATATAATGACTAATGTGTTTATTTATTTATTCGTTTATTTAGCCAGTGTGAGTCCATTTGTGAGCAGAGTTTCAACTAAAATGCTGTTTAAGAACGACCAAATTCAAAGAACTTTTAGAGACAAATATTTTGCTGAAAATAAACATTACAACTAAAATATAAACAAATTAAATGTTTCAGCTGGCTAAATAGATTGCTGACGACCCCACCGAGAGTCGAACCAGCATCAGCTGAGGGGAAAGCAAAATTTACCCCATTCGATCTCGCCACTAGACTACATAAGCTCATCCGAAAATCTGACATACTGTTATACACCACTTTTGTTAGACCGGCTGTGGGCAGATATTCGCTAAAAGAAACCTTTTCATTTCGAGATATATTCAGACTTTGTCATGTAGCAAGTTATATTTATCTTGTTTAATTGGAGCATAGAACATAGCATTAACGACTGTAAACTAGTAACAGCCGTAATTCATGTGGGTCAGGTCAGTTTGCGATAAAGTTGAAAACAAAAACGGAAGTCAGTGGGTAAGCTGAGTTTGCGTGAATGGGCGGGGCTGACTCTGGTGCAGCTCCACCTTATGGTGCAGCTCCGCCTTTGAGGTTCTGCAGCGAGCACCCTCTCGAAAAATACCAGGCCGCCCAGATATGTAAACAACCTATGCTAGCTACCCGGCCCGGGCCGACCCGGTACAGATGGGAATGGCCCATTAGTCTCTCAGTCAAGCTGAAGCCCACAAACAAACCTCAACCAAGAAATGTGCAACCGCTCAAATGCATCCCACAGAGTCAAATCTGATCCCAAACATCGTTCGCTTCTGTCTTTTTGGGCGAAATGTCACGGCTGCCTGTTCGTTTTCATCACTTGGAAGTGCAAAGCTAACTTTCAGTGCGTGCATTTGTATCTACACGACTGTGATGAGCGTGTAAGTCACAGCTTTCTGTCTCACTTTCTGTGTTTTGTTGCTCTGGAGGAAAAGTTGAGCGCGACCTTAAAAGGTCAAGTAGATCAGTTGAGATACAATCGCAGATGCGAGCTGGGATGACAGAAGGGAGGGAAAAGTCTTTCTGTGATTGGTTGGAAACAGAAAAACATGGTTCTGACAGCTGCATCATTTATATGCATGATCAGTCTCTCAGGTGTCATGTAAACTGTAGCATTTTTTAAAGAAGCTTCGCAATGAAGCTTCTGCTTTGAGAATCTCTCGGAATACTAATTGGAGTTTGAGTATTTTAGACGTGTATTCCTGTGTGTGCCGCTTTTTTTGGTCTCCGCCCCACGTAATTTGCAGGAGGACATTTAGCTAGTTTCTATTGATTTTTGTGTGCGTGTGCGTGTGCGTGTGTGTGTGTGTGTGTGTGTGTGTGTGTAATGGTCATGTCACGCTATGTTGATTTTCATGTCGGACGGCAGAGTTCTCTCCTCACTCCATTACTTCCCATTCTATTGCGGTGTGTCTCTGCTGTCTGTTGCTGTGATTTTTTGCCCAGATCAGTTCACGCCACCCCCACCCCCTCTGCTCACACCTGTTTATTGTTGCACACACACACACTTTCTGAATTAAATATAAAGCGGAAAAATACTTCACTTAACTGCAGAAAAGTGGGACCAAAACAAAAGTGAGGAACCGCACAGTCATTAATAACAGATGGAAGCTGCCACACTGCATTCAGTCACAGGTGTTTACTTTTAAAAAGCCGTTAATGCAGTGTCTTTTTACGTTTTTGTTTAGAAAAAAAAACATGTTTTTCACGTGAGTCTGAGCTGTTAGAAATGATAAAGAGGCGCGTCTGATGTTTTTAACGAGAAAAACTCACCAGACAGAAAACTGATGAGTTCAGGAAAAGACGGGGTAAAAAAACAAAACAAACTAGAACAATATTTGCATAGCGTGAAGTGTTTTCACAGTCAACCTTGTTGAGCAGCTGATGTTTTCAGGACACGTTGCCCCGATTATAGCCGACTTCCTTCACTCCACTGATTCGAATTAAGTTTGCACTTCGTGTAAATAAATGAAAATATTTTATGGATGTTTATTCACTTGGAGGGTAATGAGCAGATTAGTAAAATGTTCACTGAAAGCTCCTGGCTAAGAACCAAAAAAGTGCAAGACCTGCATTCTTTGTTTTGTTAAACAAAGAACCAACTGAAACTCAGTCAAACCAACTCCGTGCTGCCCTCTGGATAGACGAGCACTTTGTCAAACCGTGGTGAAGCAGCTCTTTCATCAACTCCTTCTTCACTTTTAAGATTTTTATTGGCTATAACCCACTGGTGAAGTTCAAAATAAATAAATGGGCCCATTAACACTTTCAGTGGAAGCCACTGAAGCCATAACCACGAATTTAAGAAAAGACCTGTATTTGAATAGCGTCTTCTACGGTTCCGCAACCCCCCAAAGTGCTTTACAACTTAAACAGGGATTCACCTATGCGCACACACATTTCGTGGTAATGCAGCCACAGCTGCCTTGGGTCGCACTGACGAAAGCGAGGCTGCAGTACAAAGCAGATGGGCGCCACCAATCCCTGTCCACCAACCGCTGGCAAGGTGGATTTATTGTCTTGCCCAATAACACAACAGCTGCGACAGACAGTGCTCGAACCTGCAACCCTCAGATTATGGGGCGGCCACTTAACTTCTCTGCTACTGTCGCCCCTAAAGAAAATACTCTCACACTGTCTGTTTGTGCTATCTTTTCAATGGCTTACCCCTACCCCACAGCATTTTGGACATCAATTGTGTAAAATAAAAACTCTAGTATTATAGCATTAGCATTAGTCATAAACCAAGATAAACCTAAAATATTCCATCTTGCACCACTTTTCTGGACCAGAAGTAATGATCTCCTGATCGCTTGACCTTCTTCACCCCAGCTCTCTCAAACTCATCCAGCGGATCTCCAATGTTTCCAAAGCCAGTTGTGGGACCTAATCTCTCCAGTGGGTCCTGTGTTTGCCCCAAGGCATTTTTACAATGGGATGTCTGAAACAGCTCCTGTAGAAAGCCTTCAGAGGGGATCTTCACTAGATGCTCAAACCACCTCACTATGCCACTGTCAAGGTCCCCCTAGACAACTGAGCACTTCACCAGGGGGTGAGTCCAGCCACTCTACAGACTATTTCAGGCCTGTGTGTCTGGCTATACGATTTTTATGTTTTACTCATGACCATAAATGGTTGGAATTAAGAGTAATGTGTAGATTAAAAGCTGTTTCTTCACCACTGTAGAATGGTATAGTGCCACTACCCCAATCTTGTCTCCAATCTAATTTTACCTACAAGTAAGACAATGGGATAATTGAGCTCCTCTACCCTGAACCAGTGACTCGTTCCCAACCCGTAGTTTGGAATCCACCTTCTACCAATTAATAACCATGTTTTTAGGTGCCCTGGGAAAAAAATAATTGTATTTTATTACTTCTACTTTGCTCCTCTCTTAAATTGCAAAATTACATCCTGGAAAGAACGTCTAAAGTGTAGGGATAGTGGCAGGGTCAAGAGGTGAGCAATTACAGAAGTGACTCAAAGAGGTCCTTCCTCTCGTCTGTGATATTGCATCCAAATTAGTTTTGTTTGAATGTGTAGGCTTGCCTCTGTGGCTTGGGAGGTGGATGTTGTTATGGAGTCCGAGGAGGAGAGGCTTTGTTTGGTTTCTGACAAGCAGCTCTGGGGATTGTCTCAGCGTGACATCACCAGGATCACCTCACCCTTTGTTACACCCACTGCCTTTGAGGTTCTTTTGTGATGAAATGCAGTAACTTACTTTCATGCGAGGCCTTCTTTACCAGTCTCGCCTACTTCCACTCCACTGAGTGACTGACCGACTACACATGCCTTTCAGCATTCCCTGGCAGTAGTTCTGAACTTATTCACTCAGATGACAGTAATACATGTAAGAGAGGACTCACTCAGCCTTAAACGATATATCTTTTTTTTTTTGTTACCGTGTCCTGTCTGGCTGTGAAGCAAACAAAATTGATGTCTGAATGCTGGTGGCAAGTCTTACATATTTACTCTCAGGTGGAGCATCAAAGCGTCTGCTTTTAATGTCAAGCCGGATACTTAAAACTTTATTGTTATTGTTTTTGAATGCTTTGTAATTCCGACCAGACACGGAGTCAGAGGTGAAAGAGAAAGAAAAAGACAAAAGGTGGGGAGAGAGGGGGAAGGGGGGGTCCCACAAAAATAAACAATCATGAACAAGAGTCTGCTTCTAGACCTGCAGAAAGGGACAAGGAAAACAAAGCAAAAAAACAACAACAAAAAAATGGGACACAACAACAATACAACAAGATCAAGCTATCACTGCATCAACTTGATGAAGAGATATATAATCAACATTGTTTAACTGAACAATCACACGATAATAAATCACAGTGCATTAAGTGCCAACCATAGCCTTAAGACCTGTGTTTAACGTGCCCAAGTCCATACTTATGAGAGCACCATGTGAGCACCTGTGTGTGTACACGTGCTTGTTTATGTAAGGTTTCTCTATAGGAGCATCCAATAGAGAGTGTGAGGGACCACAGATCTGCCCCCCAAAGATGCGTAGGAGACGGGGGGAGCTCCAAGTCCCAGAGATCCAGGTGCTGCCCCAGAGCGCAGGAACCCCAAGGAGACTGCAACCACAAAGGCCCCCACCCTCCTCGAGGGGCACAGAGGGTCGCCCCGGGGGGCCACAACCAGCAGCCGGCAGAGTCCTGGGAGATATCAGCGGCAAGCCCACAGGCCCGCCCGCAGCCTCCCACCCCCTAGCTGGCCGAGCCCGGGACCCAGCGACCCGGGCCCCAGGGGCTACCACCCCCGCCGGGGACCCAGCAGAGCCCAGGGACCCAGACCCCACCAGGCAGCCACCGGGATCGACCAGGCAGGCGCCAAAGATCTTAAACCCCCTGACCCGGGAGCCACGAACACTCAGGCAGACCAAGGCACCGCACTCCACACCAGGTGTGGCAGGGGGAGGGGAGACGGAGATCTATATCATCAAAAGAAGTCCCAGGAGAGGGGAGGAGTCAAACGCCCCACCTGACATACACAGTCATACACAAACACAGTCACACACTCCCTCCCTCATGCTCACACATGCACATACAACCAACTTTAACGATATATCTAAAGTCTGTACTGTATTCAGTCATAGGTGCTTTTGACAGGGCCCTTGTAAAGACTCATGTACCCTGCAAAATATACCGCTATTGGAACAATGTCTGCATTGGTGCTCTTACTCCAATTTAAATGAGGTTTTAAGTATTTGTAAAAATAAATAAATAAATAAATAAATAAATAAATAAGCTGTTCATGTTAATGCCAAAGGAAGTTGTCAGATGTTTTACCATGCTTTTGTGTTTGACTTCCGGTCTGCCCCGATCTAAGCTGCTGAGCTTACACATTCTGGAAACGTAGCACGTAAAAATAGCCTTGCAGAGCAGGGCTGGTTGATAATTCAATAGTTCAATATAACTGTCGATAGACATGTGGTGCGATAGGAAGAAAATGGGTTGATAAAACTTAGATTAAAAAACGTTTCCTTTTTTCATTATAGCATTTTTCATTATAACCTATCAGGTAGCAGCATACTAGACTCACCACTTACTGCTAACCAATCAAAACTACAGACTCTGGCATGCTGCGTCACCAGGCCCTCCCGTCTCAAACCAGAACAGAGCACGAGGCAGCAAGATGTCGCAGCGAGAAGAGGCGGAGAAAAAAGAAAAATACCAAAAACAAAATGGCCAGGGCTGCACATGAAATATATTTTCTACAAACATTAAAAATATTTTTCAATAATTGTCTATATCGAACATTATTAAAAAAAATATGGATATACCATTTTTTGTATTGTCCAGCCTTATTGTGGAGTAAATTTTGCAGAGCAATGCAACAATACGCTTCTGGGATGAATCCTGCAGCCAGTGGAAACGCACTCTTTAACCGTAACGGTGGCTCATTGCTGCGTAGAATGGTTCGAGGGTGTTTCACCACGCTTACAAGTGTGATGGAAAGGCCGGGTGATGAGCTGTCCCTGTGTGGAAAAAAGGGGTGGAGCATATTGGTCCGTGATTACAAAATAAAGTATTTTTGAGAGCTCTTCGATATTATCGACCTACCAGTAATATTGTCCAATATCAATACACTAGTATTGGTTTTCAGTCTTTTAATGACACAACTTTTACATACTATACATCTAACTCTTCAGCAGCTACTTCTCTGTCTCTCATATTTTAAGAAAAGGACAGATCTGAGTAAAGTTTAGAGAATTTTTTGTTTATTTGACACAACTTGTAAAGTAAACAAAAGTAAAAATGTTCACAGATGGCTTGCTTTTCATATATAAAGATCTCTATAAATGTTTTATCACCATAGCTGCAATATACAGAATATGAAAAGTACATGACAAATAAACACATCTTAGCATCACACTTAAGGGGATTGAGCTGCTGATGGAGACTAAACAAGCATGGCACTTCTCCTGTTACTAACTTAATTTGAAGTAGTTGTCATTTTGCGCAGAAAATACTTAATTTAAGCATGATGGGAGAAACAAGATGCAACATTTGAATTTAAAATCTGATTTTTAGTGATAAGGCCCTCTGTGTTTCACAAGTAAGGGTGGATGTAGTTTTACTTTGCGACTGCCCGACATTTCTTCCTGAACATTTTCCATTTAAAAAATAAGTGCAAATCAAAGCCATCGTGAACAATTTGGGAGCTTATTACTTGAAATGCCTGGGACCGATAACTCAGACTGCCCATTGAAACATTTGATGTGCGACAAAAAGAAAAATGCAACAAAGGATGCTTTGAACGGTTGCGCAACTCCAAAACTTTATTTTTTTAACCAGACACAGGAAAACATTTTGCTTTCAAAACTAAAGCATCTGACCTCTTGTATTCCTAAATGGGTGCAGAATACAGTTAAGAGGTGATGCAACGTGGTGGTAAACATGAACTTGTCCCAATTTTTCATGGTTCGCTACCATCAGATTTAAAGGTATCCTTTTGACATGCGAAACGAAGCAGCACAAGTCCTGGTCCTCTTTCTCTAACCTTGTTGTTTGGATGTGTGTCCTCATACCCTTGCCTTTTATCTGCGTGGAGTTGCATTTAGAATTTAATCATGCACTTAACAACCACACCTGTCTTCATTCACTGATTTTCTGGCAACTGTAAAGATCCCAAGGACCTGGACTAGTATCTATACACAAAGCACTGCTAATATATAGTGATCCCTATGCTAAGCCTTTTATCGCAGCAATTAGCAGCATGTCTCTTAACGGCTGGAGGAGAAAAGGGCTTTAAAAGGAGCCGGCGCAGGTACAACGGAGCAGTGTGGTTGAAGAGCAGATTTGGTAAATGAATCATTTGTTTTATGACTCTGAGTTGTTGTTTTTTTTTAATTGCTGAAACTGGCTGACCGGTGTATACGGAGTCTGACTGACAGGGTGATAGATAAATAGTTTTATTTACTCACAGATCATATTTACTGCATAAATCTTTTGATCTGCTATACTACAGCAAGTCCGTGGATGCCGTGCAAGTCTAAATGTTTGTTTTTCTCATGTGATGCAAAAAACAACAACATAATTTTCAGCATCAGACCCACTAATTAGCAATTGTCAAGACATGCGACCCCAGATTTGGCAACACAAACATGCTTAAACAACTAAATGATAAAGAAAACTGTCAGCTCATGTTCACTTAAATCCATTCATAGCAATTTTGTTGGGTTTTTGTTAAAATTATTCAAAAATATAAAATCAGCAGTTTTTTTTTTGTTTTATTTTGATTTCTGGAAATCATCTGAAGAACTTCTTTGTACTTCTTGGAGACCCACGAACTTTGGGAACCCCACAGGTCTAGACTAGGGCTGCATGATGTTTGAAAAATGCACATCAGATTCAGAGACCCCACTGCTTTTATTCTCACAATGCATCACAAATGTATTTAAATTTGTAGGTATTTACATATTTTTAAATGTTGTGCAGTTGAGTACTTGCCAATACTAAGTACTGATACAGGTACTACAAAATGCTATTGACTGAAATCATAGTTTGGTACAAATCCAATACAACTGAACACAGTTAAACGAGTGCCAAACCCATTGCTTTGCTTTTTCTTACACCTGAAGCGGCTAAAACTGACGGAGGACGACCAAGTGTTTGTTTCCGATGCGTTGGGAGCATTTTTTTTCCCTTGGGTTTTATCCCGACTTCTATGGTCACTCACTTGGAATGAGAACTGGATTCCTTCCTGACGAGGGAGATGGCGAGCCTTAACCACTGAACGAACCAGGACATCTCAAGTAACTGAAGAGCAGACTGCTCTCTTCTGTGAACAATCTCAACGGTGCGGTAGGAAAAAATCGCACCACTGGACTCTGACTTTCACCCCAATCGTGGGGATTTGACTTGACGCCGGCTGACTTATGACTCATATGATCAAATCTCATACCGACCATTTTACTATTGTCGATTGTTTTCATCTGTTTTTATGTGTTATCTTTATGTGTTATATTTCCCATTAGTATTAAAATTTTGGTATGCAAACTGTTTCATACTATATCCGTGACTCCAGTCATTCTTAAACGACCTCCAATTCTCCCCGAACCTAATTATTGGCCCATTTGTTTATTTTTTCTTTTAATTATCTTATTGTATCCTGTAATCCGGTTACATAAAACTTGGCTGTTGGTTGTCGAAGCCCGCAGGAAAACGCAATTTTCAGACATTTAACCTCTGACCTCTTTCCCCTCCTCTCCTTCCCCTCATCCTAACCTTAACCCTGTTTCTCGTTCTAAACTTCTCGTTAACCGTGATTAGGACGGATAATACAACTAGAATTTTTTTTTTTTTACAAGTGCAAGTGGGTTGAGGTTAGGGTGGGGGTGAGGGAAAAGATAAATTGCAAGAGAGCTAAGGTCAGAATTCGGTGAAATCTCCGTTTTACCGTGATCGTCGGAAAGCGACGCTCTGGCACAACGCGTTGCCTCCCAACACATCGGAAACAAACACCTGGTCACCCATTGTCAGTTTTAGCTGCTTTAGGTGTGAGAACGTGTTGAGCAAGGGGAAAACGCAAGGTAGGGAAAATTACTCTTCATTTCAAACCAAAAACACATTACAAGCTTCTATTGGACATTTGGAATACATTCCCCCTTGCTTCTGTTTTGGGTTGCCTGGAAAGCTTTTCTTGCAGTTGAACAGCCTCGCATGAAGATGGATGTAAAGAGCTTTGACTTGCTCTGATCAACCCTGGCTGGTAGCAAAATGCAGGTAAATAAAACATAATTCTAGATGGGGGTAGTTACTAGTTATGAATTCAAAAAATACTTCCCCCAAGCCATGTGTTTGATGGTATGAATGGTCCAAGTACACATACAGTACTGCTACACCCCTTCTTCGTCTTCTATAGAGTTGCTGCAGAGTTGGTCTTTCCATTTCCCATTAGGGATGCACCGATGGATCGGCATTTGATCGTAATCGGCCGATAGCGCCCCTATCGGTTTTGATCGGAATTTTCAAAATAGATCAAAGCAAACCGATCAGGTAGGGTTGTCACGGTAACCAGTGTAGCGGTAAACCCCGGTAAAAAAAAAAGTTGACAATAATAATAACCGTCTTGTTTTTTAAAAAACTATATTATCTTGGTGGGTTTACCGTGGCTGCGGTGTAGGCGCGGTGACCCTTACCAGCCACCGTATCATCGGCTGAAGTTGCCGGCGGCACGTGCACGCTTTGTTTACAACAAAACTTTCTTGAAGCTAAAGCTGAAATAATGGTCAAAGGAGGAGACGGCAGCGCTCAGGAGGACATTTTTTATCCCTCAAAGAAGACAAAGTCGGAAGTACGGGCATATTTTAGATATTTGAAGAATGCCGAGGGACAGTTTATAGAAGACGGACGGACGGCTATCCTGTTTGCAGTGCGAGCAGAAAAAGTGTCTGTGAAAGGCAGCAGCGCTTCAAATCTCATGACACATCTGCGTGACCATCACCCACAACTCTACAGTCAACGCAAGGCAAGCTAACGTTAGCATTTTAGCTAAAATGCGTGATCCGAGGATTTGGGTTGAGGGAGAATGCAACGAGTCGCTATATAAAGCAGCCGCAGCGCCGCTACCTGCATATAAACCGTGTCACGGACACCGCCATGTTGAAATGACGCTATGCATTACGGGGCTCCCAGGGGCAGATAAGAGTTGGTCTCTCTCCGAGAATAATTATGAATTTAACAATGATTACTGCCTGATGACATTTTCCCACATCTGCAAAGCTCACTGGAAGAACACAAACCGAGGACAACATTTTCCTGATATAGGGTTTATTACTCAAGTAAGGGTAAAAAAGTATCTGATTAGAAGGCTACTTGAGTACTGAGTATTATCTGATCTAATACTTTTAAATGATGACATCAAACAGACACAAAATAAGAAGTTATGGGCAAATAGTGGTATTTTAAAGACTAAAGGGGAAAAATGTAAACAAATAAACAACATAATTACAAAATAACACATTTTAGGCTAAATTTAGACACAAACTGAGGACAATATTTCGTGACATACAGGGTTTATTTAATTGTGTGAAAATGTAGCACGTTTAAAAAAAATACCGCGATAATACCGAAAACCGTGGTAATTTTGGTCACAATAACCGTGCGGTTAAATTTTCACACCGTGATGACCCTAATACAGACCATTTTAGATTAGGTTACATTTCCTTTATTCCCAGATTATGTAGTTTGTAGCACTCATTATAATGTTGTAGAAAAGTTCTGGCCAATCCACGTGATCGGTATCGGTGATCAGCATTCTTTGATATCGGTATCGGTGATCGGCAGCAAAAAACCTGATCGGTGCATCCCTATTTCCCACTGCAACTCAACAGAGACTTGAATGTGTCAAATGTGGTACTTTTAGACATTTAGGAACATGGACACAGATACATGCTGGTATCAGCCTGTCCCTTATCTCTTTGACGCAGTTTTGAGCTTGCAAATTTCTTAGAAGCCACTTATTGCTATACAGCTAAATTAGAATAAATTGTGCAGCCCTTCTTTAATGTATCAGAAATGGCTGATAAAAGATGTGATGGAATCTAAAATTGATGCAGTTATACCCATTTAATGTGAGGTACATCCTGTTATTTGGTTTATATTGCACATTACTGGGATGTTTTATTTAGTCTGGGTTGGTGATGTTTTAAGGTTTTTTCTTTGCATTTGATGTTTTCAAGTCTGCATGGTATTAAACTCGGTTACATCCATCAGCCTTAGATGTCTGTTTTTAAGAGACAAACAATGTTTTGTTTTTAAATGAGTGTATCTCAATGAAAAACCAGAAGACTGGTAGCACACCAGAGTTTCTCTGTGTGAGTGTTTATATCGTGGCAGACGGTTGATGTTTAAAAAGCTGTTTCTTCGATTTGACAACAGCTTCAATGCAAATTGTTCTGAAACACACACACACACACACACACACACACACACACACAAAACATCTTCAGGATTTGAAGTGATTTGTTTACTCTTCACTTCCTCGCACGAGCTGCTGAACCAAAACATTGATGGAGGTGAAGAAGGTGGACACAACCCTGGTCGACCAGAGAGAAGATTGAACCAACAGAACAGGAGTGGGGAAACCCTGGTCCTCGGGGGCCGGTATTCTGCATGTCTTTGCTCCAACACTTCTGATTCCATGGTTGATTCACCTGTTCAGCAGCTCATCAAGCTCTGCAGAAGCCTGTTAATCACCTGCTGATTGAAATCAGGTGTGTTGAAGCAGGGTTGAAACTAAAATATGCTGGATACCGGCCCTCGATGGACCAGGGTTCCCCACCCCTGCAATAGAAACTAATGTAGACTTGAAAATAAGAGGTCAATCAAAAGTGGAAAGGAAGGAGGAAGAATGGAAGACAAGTCAGACAGGAGGGTGTGTTAAACTAAGAGGGTGGAAGAGTCAAGCCTGTGCACATCGGAGGCGACGCCCACTATTAGTCAGTCTCACAAAACATGATGGTAAGTTTGATCACGCTCAAACAATAGAGTGACTTCCCGCTTCCTGTTCTCAAGTGATGTGACTATCGCGCGACTTTCCCAGAAGCGCACAGCGACGTGTCCTGTGTGGCCACTTGACTATTCAAACCTGCGGTGCGTCTGCCTCTGGTGCGCCCCAGGCTTTAGACTTGTACCAAGGAACTGATAAGAAGACCAATGACTGGCTATCAACACCTCTTAAACAAATAAAAGGAAGCAGAATGCGTATTTATTCACCATGTCAAACATCTGAATGTAGCTTCAGGTTAGCGTTAATGTCAAAAGCAAATTATCATCTAAAACTGGCTTGACAGTAAAATGTTTATGACGCCTCACAGGTTGGTGGAGACTGATTCTCCTGAGGGCGATTTAAAGCTGAATGAGTTGTCAGTACATGGAGTTGGTTCCAATGGGTGGACAGGTATTTCTTCGCCTCACAGTCGCAGCTAACTCCCTTGATGTGGTCTGGTTTGTAAATTCAAGACAAGAAGTATCCAGGGACTGTTTTGAGCTTCTCATTCATCAGGCACATTTCTGAAAAACAAACATTCATGCCAACATTTCAATCTGGTCTCCTGGCCAAACCAAATGCAAGCATCTCTCGTCTTGATTGGCGCTGCTTGGGAAGTTTATATTTATTAAAATTAAAGCCATTAGATAATTTCAGACTATAACACATTTGAGAGTTCTTCCTTACCAGACTTCATTGGTTTTAGACAACAGCACAGATTTAACCCAGATCTTGGTGCCTTCTACGCAAGTGATGGTAATAATAAGGGCAATGATCTTGATTTACAGGTCTGTCTGCATTCTAGCTCTTAACTGTAGACTGGATAACAAACCAGAGATCAAGAACCTGACCAGAAGCAGCTGAAATTAACTAGTTCATCGTACGGTGGAGATGAAAGATCGGGACATTAAACTCTCTCTGCACTCAACTGGACAGCCCCGGGACCAATCAGAGCACCCAACAACGTGAAATATTCATCGCTTCAAAAATCTGTCAGCTGGTCAGTCAACACTGTCGAGGAAAAGTGCCTCTATCTGCTCATGTGTCAAAAAGAAACCCTGCGGTCACGCCCTGTCTGGCTTAGAGGTCTTTTATACTATCTACGATACCACTGGTGTTTCGTTTTGTGGCATGATCTCGAAGTGAACCAGTTACTGATCTCTTCTGTTGACGCCATGCTTGTTTTGGTTGTACCCCACAAACCCGGGACTCTGACTATCCAGTCTGAGTTCTCTACTGTGTCCCCCTAGTGGAACATTCCAGTACTACGCCCAATGCAGCTACAAGTCTGAACACAGACGCAGCCTGCTGCCTGTGTGAATGCGAGGTTATAAAGCAAGTAGGGCTGCTCGATTATGGCAAAAATATTAATCACGATTTTTGTGACTGAAATTGAGATCACGATTATTTAGGACGATTTTTCAATTTATGATGATTTTATTTGTTTTTATTCAGTCATAAAACTGCTCAGGGCACAATTAGGACAAAAATAAGAAACAAGATGATCACTAAAATAACTCCTGATTCCCAGTATAAAAAGACCAATATACTTATAGCTCATAGTCTATGACCCAAGGGCTGTAGACCTTGGTTTAACTCATTTAAGTCTAACCAGTACAGACCCAAATACCAATATCTTGCAAATACTGACAGCAAGAATTATACAGTGGCATTTATAACAAATAAATGCAAATAAATTGATGTTCACAAAATGTTGCATAACATTTATTGAGTCGTGTCAAGGTGCTGTAGGAGCACCGTGTCCTCAGAGAGGTTAGTTATTAGTTATCAGCATGAGGAACTTATTTCTACCTTATTTATAAACTATTTATTTACAGGTCCATCAGTTAATGTAATAATTGTCCCAACCACAGCTGCACCCCCCACCCCCCAACCCGGTCTCACAGCAATCGGGCAAGCTGCACGTGTGTTTAGCACGCTGCACGCGCACATTTAGCTGTTTTTAGCTGCTCAGGAGTCCGCAGGTACGGTGTGTGTGTCACTCACTCTGGTTAATCCAACAGGGAGCCGGCTCCGAGAGCTGTCTTTAGCGACCGACACGTCACTACATCATTCCCTTTCCTAATGTTGTGAAGAACGGTCCGGAGTACAGGCGGAGTGTTTAGCTAACCTGCAGGAAATGTCGACGACCGTTATCCAGAAAGTAGCTAAGGGTTACCAGAGATGTTTCTGAGATGTTCGCTAGGTACTTTTAGGATTAAAAAGTCAAGAAGGGGGTCTGAAAAGCTGCTAGAAATAGCGTCAAAGTCGCTAAGTTGGCAACACTGTGGAGGAGCGCTTCATTTGCAACTCAGGGCAGCGCAAGCGGGAGGAGCAAATAATCGGCTTGTTTTGTTTTTTATAATCGTTCAAAACTCAGATCGTAATCGTGATTAAAATTCGATTAATTGAGCAGCCCTAAAAGCAAGTATTCAATTCAATTCAAAGCTTTATTTATCTATCAGTGAGCACAAGGCGCTGTACACAGTACATAAGAAATGTAAATCACAATGAATAAATAGATAATAAAAGCAATTTAAATGGTGCAAAGAGGCTAAAACAATGAAGTAGAAACAAATGGAATAACAAGGGATGAAGTGACGAATAAAAACAGGGAAATAAAATCAACGTAAAAGAGGGCCGACCTCAAACACATTCAGGGAATGCCAAGTGGAAGAAGTGGGTTTTCAGGCAACTCTTATAAACCGGCAGAGATGGGGACAGCCTAACTGGTTCCAGAGTGATGGAGCTAGGACTGAGAAAGCCCGGTCCCTACGAGTCAGACACCTAGAATAAGGTGACAGCGATATAGCCCCAGCATAAATATTTCAAAGGCTTTCGGAACAAGCACTGTTTCTGAGCCAACGCCATTTTTGTAGTGTTTCTCTTTCGTATCTCTGCCATTTGTCAGCCCGCACAGAACCTTTTTAAAACCATAGAGCTCTGTGATTGGCCTAAACCTAGCTGAGCCAATGGTAGACCTGCTGAGGCTACAATGGAACACAGGTAGACCAATCTGCGGAGCATATTTTTTTGCTACTGGTATGATTTGTCTAGATTTCTTGGCTACAAGCACACACCATTGAGAAAGGAAAAAAAAAAACTGTGGATCCACCATTCCCTGTAGGCGTGATATATCCCTAAGAATGCCTTTGGAATCCACCAGTAGGAAAAGTCCATGGGGAAAGGAACATTTGGGATTCCCCCTCAGCTTTTACCCCCATGATCCAACTTTGGATAAGGGATGGACTATGATAGATAGATGTCATACACCTGTGATTCGGCAAAGTGCTTCCACTCATTTCCATTAGCACCAGGATTGTCAAAACAATCCAAAAACTTTAAAAGCAAAAAACGTGCGAGCAGCAGCCTGCTGTTAAAGGATTCAGGTTCATATTTTGGACAGTCTTTCTGTGAAGGATCTGTGTGTATTGTGAGCCACCGTGAATAACAAGATTTAATTTTTCATATTATAATCTAGAGCAGAGGGAGAGAGAACTGTCAGTGTTTTTAAGCTTTAAAAGCCCTGCGTTCGGGCGCCGCGGGACACTGTCCCCTGCTTCGTGCTTTGTTTACATTTTGACTGATTGGATTGCCTTTGAATCGATCGTCTCATTTGACACCTCAAATCACAACAGCAGACAAAGAACAACAGGAATGTCTGCTGAGAGCGCCTTACATTGATTTTTCAGGCAGCATAACCTTTGACTTTCTTAACTTTACCTCAGCTTTCTATGAGATGTTTTGATTTAAATCAAAAAAATGAAACGTGATTCCCACCATGTTGAATGTTCTAATTAACCAGGGCCATGAATTTTCTGCTCGTCTCGTTTTTCTCTCTGGAAAACAACAGACTGGACTTTTTCTGTTTCAAACTTGACCAAAGTCATTCCAATAACACACACACACGCACGCATGCACGCACGCAAGCAAGCAAGCACCCAGACTCCCCAGTTACCCCTTTTGCCTTCTGCAACACACTGATAAGGCTCTCTGTCTCTCCCTTCATGTCTCTGCCACTTTCTTTGTCTGTCTTGCATTTTTCCGGTTTTTCCCTTTTTTGTTCTGTTTTGATGCATTTCGCTCACCTTTTCTGCCCATATCTGTCAATCATTTCCCCCAATGGCATCACGTTGTTGCCCCTTCATATTCACATTTCTATCCTTGTTCATCTTTTCACCCTCAGATGTTTTGTTCCTTTGTTCCAACTTTTATGTTTTGGTTTATATTGTGATCTCCAATAGTCTGTTTCCTCTATCTCTGTCTTTCAACACTATTTGCATTTTTTCTGGATTAATTTAGTTCGTAAAGGTGCAATGTGTAAAAATGAAGTAAGAATTACATCCTGTGGTCTAAATTGGTTACTAAGGGCCATTTTTCTAAACAAAAAGTTTCTTTCTCACTGCCGTTCTGTGAGGTTAACTCATTCACTGCCAGCCGTTTCCTGATCGGTAAAGCCCTTCGCTGCCAGCGTTTCTCACCGTTTTTACTGTTTTTTTTTTAAGAGTCACAGAACGTTGCGCGCTAGGATGATGTCAACGCCCAAACTACCAAAACAAAGAGTAGACTCACCTCTTACATCAGAAAGAATCCGCGTGTTTCGAGCGTTATCCATTCTTTCACAATCTGTTGTTGAATTGTGATCAGCAGAAGCTTGTCCGGTTCACGCCTCACTTTTTTTTACAGCAGTGGCCCAAAAACATCTCCTAACACATGGATGTTCTGCTTCCTTATCATGTTATGTACGCGGATGAAGATCAGCTTTAGAGCTGAGATGTTTGTTCTCACGGTGCAGGGGCTCGTTCCGGCGCCCACACAGTAAAAAAATGCAAATGACGACTTTAGTCGTCATTGGCAGTGAATGAGTTAATGCATGTTGCCAGTTACAGATAAGTGCCAGAAGATTCTAGATGATAAACAAAGACAAGTAATACACAGTATGTTGATAAGTAGACATTGCCATGTCTGGTGCTAGCACTCTTTAATGTTTTACTACAGGTAGCACTTACTACACTTATTACGGTACTATTTCTCCTGTTAGCTTGCTGTTAGAATTCTAAATTACTTTAAAGGAAGCAAAATGTCATGATTGACTCATTATTCACTTCACACAAACATTTGATTGTAATACTGAGTTTTTGGTGATTGCAAAAGTAGCTTTAGATATTATTAGAGACAACTGTTTGCTTCAAATTTATTGTTAGCATTGCAAGCTAAATGTTAGCCTTTAGCGTGCTTAACTCAATATTAATGTAAAACAAATAGATTCCGTGGCTTCTTAAGGGTGCAGTAAATTACTTTTGGGTTACTCCATTTTACTGGCTTTGTTTCTTTAAGTAACTTAAAAGCTTTTTGCTGGCTGTTGTTAAATTACAAATGTGTGCTCGTTAGCTTGACTCGAAATCTTCACGGGCTCACCTATTATAAACAGTGAATACGTACCTCTTTCTTTATTTGGAAAGGAGAAAAAACTGACAACTCCCCATCTGGACAAGAAGGAAATCTGTTTCATTGCAACTTTCCTTCCAACATAATTGAGACGTTGGACTGTTTTGTGATTATTTCATTGTAGAATTGTTGCAAATTGGTCTTTAAGCCTAGATAAAAAAAATTTTGCAAATATTATTTTTTTGTTATTTTCAATAGACTGAAAGTATTGAGGCGGTTACATTACTTTTAACATTTCAGTCAAACATTATTGACATTTTCATGTCTTCTTACGATCCAAAGAGGAAAATATCCATTCAGGTGCTGATATTTGCTTTTAAAAATGGTTATTTGACATTTACAAAAGAGCTTTCAGACAAGTACAAATCCCCAAAGGACAATGAGTCAACTCGGTTTTCTTTCAGTCACATTACAAGAACAAAAAAGACAATGAAAGCAAAGATTTGTATCAAGTTCACATATTACAGTGTGACCTGTTAGATACACAATACGCCTTTTCTCCAATTGACAGTCTTTGCTTGTCAAATTATTGGTATCACTTATTTGAAAACAATGTTAGAAGTTAGTCTTATGATTTTGTGGTACATTTGTTTTGATAGAAAGCCTTTTGAGAGTCTTTAGTTTAAAGAATCAGATTTGAACAAACTGACAATTTAATAGCCAGGCTGGAGAAAAGAAAGGTTTTGTGAAGTTGAAACAGCTGAAATCTTGAGAATGTCATAGTTGTTAATGCAAAAGCAAGAATTAGTGTGAAGGGTGGGAGCCAGGTCTTGCCATCCAACGTTGAGGCTTGACCTAGCTAATGTGCCACTGGAATAGCGGTTCAAAATATCCAAGAACACTTTAACTGTTGTGGGTCAGCATTACTTCCTCTGAGAAGGCTTTCCACAATGCTTAGCTGTGTGATTATGAGACATTTTGACCATTTCACCCCCAGAAACACATCCGTTAGGTCAGTCACTAATGTTGAAAGAGAGAGCCTGGTTTAAAGTCTTGCTGAAATCTATGGGTGTGTATTAGCATTATTCTGGTGACACGATGTATATCACAATACAGGAGAGATGATACGATATATATCACAATACAGGAGAGATGATACGATGTATATCACAATACAGGAGAGATGACACGATTTATATCACAATACAGGAGATATGATACGATACATATCACAATACAGGAGAGATGATACTATACATATCACAATACAGGAGAGATGATACGATGCATATCACAATACAGGAGAGATGATACGATGTATATCACAATACAGGAGAGATGACACGATTTATATCACAATACAGGAGATATGATACGATACATATCACAATACAGGAGAGATGATACGATGTATATCACAATACAGGAGAGATGATACGATACATATCACAATACAGGAGAGATGATACTATACATATCACAATACAGGAGAGATGATACGATGCATATCACAATACAGGAGAGATGATACGATGTATATCACAATACAGGAGAGATGATACTATACATATCACAATACAGGAGAGATGATACTATACATATCACAATACAGGAGAGATGATACGATGCATATCACAATACAGGAGAGATGATACGATGTATATCACAATACAGGAGAGATGATACGATGCATATCACAATACAGGAGAGATGATATGATGTATATCACAATACAGGAGAGATGATACGATACATATCACAATACAGGAGAGATTATATGGTGTATATCACAATACAGGAGAGATGATACGATACATATCACAATACAGGAGAGATTATATGGTGTATATCACAATACAGGAGAGATGATACGATACATATCACAATACAGGAGAGATGATACGATACATATCACAATACAGGAGAGATGATACGATGTATATCACAATACAGGAGAGAATATATGGTGTATATCACAATACAGGAGAGATGATACGATACATATCACAATACAGGAGAGATGATACGATGTATATCACAATACAGGAGAGATTATATGGTGTATATCACAATACAGGAGAGATTATACGATGTATATCACAATACAGGAGAGAATATATGGTGTATATCACAATACAGGAGAGATGATACGATACATATCACAATACAGGAGAGATGATACGATGTATATCACAATACAGGAGAGATTATATGGTGTATATCACAATACAGGAGAGATGATATGATATATAGTGATTCTAAAAGCCAGGCGATGTTAGCAGGTTTTAGGATTTTTTTTAGAAAACTTAGGCCAGACGCTTCTCGTTGTTTCTTCAGAATAAAGGCGGTAAAAACTGCTGCCACCTAGCTGTTGGAGTTTCAATTACGACTCAGTAAAGAAATTCGGCAAATGTTTGCATCTTAATACATTCAAATGTCAATTTAGTATCATAACACAAAATATCTTCATATAACTATCAGTATTTTCTTAGATCCCTAATGAAATCTGTTCAGAATGTGTTGTATTGAGTTGAGCAGGTTAGTCTTTATTGAAAAAACCTGAATGTCCTTATTTGATGGGTACATTGTTTTTACGTTATATTTGGTAGGAATATTTAAAGAGGGACTGCACACCATCAGAAAACGTAACTCCACCCCTAGTCAAGATTTGAAAGATGCCATGAAAGTGGACGTTGCCAGGAGGCACAGAGTGGCATGGCCAAGTGTGGGGAATTTTCATCCTGGGAGGGAGGGGGAGTGGGAGGGGACTGTACCGATGACGTGAAATTGTTCCAGCCCCAGCCAATCACAAATTTAGAATGCATTAGCCGCTGTTCTGCCACAGGGGGCAGCACTAAGATGTTTTTAGACAAAGATTCTAGATTTAATCAAGTTTAC
This sequence comes from Nothobranchius furzeri, assembly GCF_043380555.1. NCBI lineage: Eukaryota > Metazoa > Chordata > Actinopteri > Cyprinodontiformes > Nothobranchiidae > Nothobranchius > Nothobranchius furzeri. Next base: position 3,296,810 of record NC_091759.1, on the reverse strand, counting down.
ACAAACATGCAAAAAAATACACAGAAACAGAAAGATTGCATTTGTAAAGACCCAATTACACAGTTAATTAGCAAAAAAAAAAAGTTATTTTGGGGTTTAGTTACTCTTTAAACATTCCAGTGGAAATGGACCAGAGTGCATCGGAAGTGCTAAAGCTAGCTGCTCTACACGTATGCATGCAGATATCCATCAACTTTGCTGCAAATAACCAAATAACTGGACACAAGCAAAAGACTAATAATGCTAGCAGAATTTTTGTAAAGATGGCAGTAATAACTTTAATTCTGGACTAGCTCTTCAGTCCTCTCAGATTATGGGGAACATTGATACTATCGAGGGAATTTAATGTTTTTCAGCTTGTTTTCTTAGCAGTTTTGACCCTTTAGTGTTTTTTGTTGATTGCTGAAAGTAGAAAATGTTTCATAGATATACACTGAACTTTTTATGGCCTGGGATAATTTTATCTGCAAAGAGGTAATTGACCAATTAATTCAAGCTTTCAGTGGGTCATTTAGGAGCCTGTAAATAAAACCTCTTTGCAAATGTTAAAGTGCATTCCAGTCAATGAAAAGGTTGTTTCTTTATTTTCATTAATTTCCTTATTGGTCAAATAGCTTGTTGCAGTATGTGTTGATACTGGAGACAGGATAGACACCTTTTAGTGGTGGATCGTTGTACCTCCTTATAGGTCTTTTTTATGTGTGATAGGTTTCTCTGACACAAATGCCGCCATCACATCTGGATCTTGAATAAAATGAGAGCATCAGTCACGGAGAGATTTGGAGGAGAGAAATCAGGTGGCCGAATGAGTAAAGAAGCGCTGACTTGTTTTCAGCCTCTTATTTTCGAGTAGATTCCAGTTTTATTCAAACTGAATGTTGATTAATAGCAAAATGTATTCCTTATTCCTGTAATGCAATAAAAAATCATCTCTGCAACCAGAGTGTGCTGTTTAGAGCAGGATATCAACCCATGAGACGAAAATCAGAAATGTATAAGAAATTAAAATGTAGAAGAAGTGAGTTACTTTCACTTTCACCCTTTTGCCAAAGTGTTCAGCAATGGTTCAGTAAAGGATTCCTGGCTTTTTAAATAAGAGATAAGCTCCCTCAAAAAGAAACGTGAAAGGTTTTGCTTGTGTGCTATTTTTGCTTTATAATAGAATTCTTTCCTTTTGACACTCACCTCCTGATCCAAACGTCTTTGCTTTCTTATTTTTCCCAGCGAGTCGGCCACGGTGGCTGATTATTAGCGATTAATGGGCATATTATGAATGTATCATTAGGCTCTTTGTAAATAAATGGAGCTCTGTTTAATTGTAATTAGTTTTTATCGCTTTACGTAGAACCAAGGCTTTGTTTCCACATGGTCCGGGCACTGGGGAGTCTATACAGCACACTTTTTCTTCGCCTTGACCCACATAAATGACAACTTCCCATTTAGACGATAAGCGCTCACTAAGAATATAAATATTAGAGATTAAAAGCAGCACTTCCGTTCACCGTGGGAGCTTTAAGAGTGGGTAGTAGGAAGACAGAAAGACTATTTATTGTCCTTAGTATATTTAATTGTTTCCATGAAAAATATGAAATAACAGCATCAGGTCAAGGTTTTAGGTACCTCACATAAAATCACAATTGTATCAATCTTATAATAATAAGCACATTTTATGAAGCTGAATTTAAGAATGAAACTTGGTTTAAAGGTGGCATCTCGAGTTTGTTAGGAGAGCTGTTTACATTGCCTGGTTCTGAGATTTCTGGACCACATCAAATACTGAATTAATAAGTACTTAATGCTGAGCAGGTTTGGACGTGTCTTCAAGTATATCATAAAACCTCTACCAGATTGTGAACAGCACTTTAAAAATCAATGAGAGCTGGCATTATGCACACCACAGTGGGTTTCTGTTTTCTCAGGTTTGAGATCTGTAAGGTAGCTGAACTCTCATGAGATCTGAAAAATATTACGCAGGATACCGCTGAGGTGTAGATCGTACCAGGAGGACAGCATTCTGTGGTCACATGACCAGAAATTAGAAACTAAATCAAAACCATATAAAAGCATGACATGGTAACAATCACGCTATTTGTCATAAAAACAAAGTGGAGTATCTTTAAAGGTGCAATATGTTAGAATGAGGCAAGAATGACTTCCTGTGGCCAAATACAGTTACTGCTGCTCATTTTCATAAACTAAACTTTACTTTCTTTGTGCCGTTCTGTGAGTTTCATGGCCAGTTATGGATCAGCACCATTCTAGCTTGGTTTAAGCACTCTTGGGTGTCTTATGTAGGCAGCACTTACTACACTTATTACGGTAATATGCTTCCGGCATAGAGGAAGTGTGGTTGCCTTGCTGTTATAATTCTGAATGACTGGTTAAAAGATGTAAAATGTTACGATTGACTCATTATTCCTCTCACGCATACTTTTCATTGTAAAACTGGTAATTGAAAAAGTAGCTAGAGATACTTTTAAAGGCATAAATCTACTTTTAATTCACAGTTAGCTTTGTTGGCTCAAAGTTAGCCCTTAGCCCTCATCCGATAGTAGGGCAATACAAAAATATGTTGTCGTTTCTTAGGGGTAAAAAAATAACTTCTGGGTTGCTCCTTTTTACTTGCTTTGGTTGTTTAAACAACTTTGGAGATTGTTCCAAATTAGCTAGCTGGAGACATGGCAACCCCTCAACAGTTTATTTAGTTTTTTAAGGAGCAAACCTGCAACCCCCCAGCCAGAGTCAGAGAATCAGAAAATTAATTCAGTTTCAGATTTCTTTCAACATGACTGAGACATTAGACTATTCTGTGATTATTTCACTGTAAAATTCCTACATGTTGCTCCTATAACTAGATGTTAATGCAGGGGGTATTTTCCACTTTCTTCTCTATACATTGCAGACTTACAGTAAAAGCAGCCAATACCTCCAAAACTGATACAGGTTCTCTTTCTTTGCAATTTCCTGAAAAAATTACAATGTCGTTCCTACGTAGCCCACTCCAAAACCACCATAGCCAGAAGTATGATGCAAGATGGAAATGATGACCGTACTGTAACTTCCCAGTCTGACTCATCACGTTTCTCAGTCCAGCCCCGTTCAAGTTTAACAAAGTGTCCATTCAGCTCATCTCCGCTGATTGGCTCCTTACTCTCTTCTCAATCATCCTGTGAGCCCATAAAATTTACTCAAGGTTACTGTGTCACAGCAGCTGCTTTCTGAAGAGGTTTAGTAAATGAAATGGGCCCGGATGACTCAGCAAACGCCGACTCACAAACACCTAGACACGCACATATGTGCACATCATCGCGCCCACGCAAATGTTTTTCTAACAGAACAGAGAAGCCAGGGCATCATAAATAATATTGATGTGTTACTCTACAACTTTTTTCTCTCTCTCACGCTCACCACTCCATACTCGCTGTGGCTCATGACGCTCGGAACGACGACTTGTAGGACGAGTGGCATGTTCTGTACAGCTCAGCCCAGGCTTCGGTGCGCCTGTGTCTTTGTGTATAAGCGTATTTGATGTCAGCAGGGTTGATTCACACTCACTTACCCCCGACAACTGAAATCATACCACCCGTCTCTCGACGAGCTCACATCACACACACTCTTTTTCTCACACACACATGCACAAAGCTAATTAGGAGTCTTCATTATTGTTGGATTATGCTGTTCAGCTCCAGAGCTACAGGCCTCTTTAATGGATGCAAAGGAGCTAAGCATTCTTAAGTACATTTAGCAGACTGCTACTTTTGCTTAAATAATGGATTTGTGCACAGTACTTTGTAATGAAGTGGGGTATACGTGTAAATGTTTCACTCTTGAAATCAGGTTGTGCATGAGAAGTTCTGCTAACAGACAAACTCTGGGACACTTCTTTTCAAAATTGGCCTCCCCGCTCTCATGTCGATAGGCTTGGTGCCGCCGCTGCTCAGGCCTGAAGGAACAATCACGAATCAGTGTCCTGCTCAAGTGCACTACAGCTGGAGATCAAACTGTTAATCCCGCGATTGATCATGCTACCTTGTGAACTGCTGTGTGATCCCAGAATGTTTCTCTCGCTCCAGGAATGTCCCCTAGCTCATCCCTAGGGCTACGTGTGGGATTCCCAAGCTAAATCAATGCCAGTATACTTCCTAATTGACTCACCACAGGTTTAGGAGAAATCTTGTGCGGTTTGTGTTTGTGTATTTAAATCAGTAGTTGGTTAACTATAGTGTTTTCACTATTTCTGCATATATTCAGCTATTTATCTTTCTTAAAGTGAGTAACTGCATGTTAACAGGACCTGAATTAAAGGCTTTCTGCTTGTTATTCCATTTTTAACCCTTTAACTGGTAGAAAAACTCAATTTTTAACTCTAACTGGTAGATAAACTCCATTTTTAACTCTTTAACTGGTAGATAAACTCCATTTTAACCCTTTAACTGGTAGATAAACTCCATTTTTAACTCTTTAACTGGTAGATAAACTCCATTTTAACCCTTTAACTGGTAGATAAACTCCATTTTTAACTCTTTAACTGGTAGATAAACTCCATTTTAACCCTTTAACTGGTAGATAAACTCCATTTTTAACTCTTTAACTGGTAGATAAACTCCATTTTTAACCCTTTAACTGGTAGATAAACTCCATTTTAACCCTTTAACTGGTAGATAAACTCCATTTTTAACTCTTTAACTGGTAGATAAACTCCATTTTAACCCTTTAACTGGTAGATAAACTCCATTTTTAACCCTTTAACTGGTAGATAAACTACCTGTTGGAGCACATTTCTGTTTCTATATTTTCTTCAAACAGGCACTGAACATAAGTGGGATCAAAACTAAAGTAAAAAATTCTAAAAATGTGGAGATGTTTCAAAATGGAGTTAAACATTAAGAGGATTTCATATTATAACAATAAAAATTTCAAATTATTATTACTTTGTAATAATACAACCCTCATTGCACCAAATGAACCAAAAAGATCATTACAAAAATCCTAATTTAAATATTTTCCCCTTGTTTTGCAAGCGTCAAAGTAAGCTGTAACAAAATGGAGTATTAGCCAATTTGATAAAATTTGTGCAATTTCATGCAATGTAGCAAAATTGTGTCTAATTTTTTAGCAAATTTGCTAAAATTGTGTAGCACAAGTGAAAGTACCACTTTCACTCCCATTAACTGCTCCTTCCTAGTAACAAATTCTGATAACAAACTGCATGGAGGCACAAACATGACTATACAGTGCAGTGGTTTGATGCAATTTGCAGTGGTTAATTTCTGATTCCTTGCACAAACTGAATATACAAGTAGCAGGGACAAAAGTCAGATAAATAGAAAGAAAGACATTAAGAGTGAGCTGCATGTCTTAATGGATAAAGACAAAAGTCACTTTCAAAACCAAAAGTCAAAGTGAAGCTAACATTTAATGGCAAGTTTTCCACAAAAATAAAAAAACTCAAGTTCTGTTAGCACTCAGACCAGGCATTTGGACAGATGCTTAGCTATTCTGACACCAAAATGACATTAAAGTCATTTTGTATTTCAGTTACGGGTGTAAACGTTTGGAATAAGCTAAGTGGGGATCTAAAGCAAAGTCCCTCATTGCATAAGTTTAAAGATAAGTATTAAAGAAATACTAATTCATTACATGAAGGAGGAGGAAAAGTTGTAAGGGTGTTGCATTTGATTGTAATTGTCTATTATTTGGTGAACTAGGAGCTGTGAATATTGGAGGGGGGGTGGGGGGCATAAAAAATTTTGTGTGTTTGAGGATAAAACATGTGATAAGAAAATGGCTATGACACACAGTGTAGTGAATAAGCTACCAGAGCTTCTTTCACTTCTTCCCCAGTATCCAACTCCGGATCGGGGCTTGGATCGGGAAGTAAAGCCCGAGTCACAATCAGTCTGAAACCACATGATCAGGGCTGATTTCTGATCATGTGATCGGATCGGGACATCCCTAGCTACAACTATACTTGACTGAGACTGACCTCAAAAGCTAAGTGGTTGGAGAGGGAACATCCCATGCTTACTTTATGAAAGTTTCATTAAAGTGTGCCCAGAGGTTCATGAGATACTTTTCTAACATTACAAACAACTGAACACACACAAACACACCAATAGTATCACCTTTTAGCAGCAGGTGAAGCAATGTTGAGGGAATATTAGTATCTTGTATCTTATTAGCATCCGTAGAGATGTTTTATGTCTACAGTTTGGGGTCCAAAACAAAAGCAAATAAAAACCAGAAAACAAAAATGCAAATCGACCAAAAATGTGTTCTTGTACTTATGGCACCTTGGCACTTTTAAGTCCAGAACCTGGTGTAGTGTCATTGCTCAAGGGCACTTTGGTAATATTGGTAGGTGACCTCCTTCATCGTGTTAGCTCTTCTAGCCAATCTACTCCACTCCACTCAGCCTCTCAGTGGCTCTCGTTCCACTCTTCGAACCGCCCCGCTCCTCTCTACCGCTGTCAGAAAAATCACAAAGCCAAATATTTTCCCATTTTGCCACGACGCTGTCACTTTTCATGTCTCTTTATGTGTTTGCATGTGACAGCGCACATTAGGGCAGATGTGTTTGCCTCTGCCAGCGACAACATGGCTGTGTAATTGTGTGGGCGTGTTGGTGTGTGTTTTCTATCCATGTATCCATTGCTCTTAGTCACGATTATCCCCTCTGCTGGCTTATTGCTACCTTCTTGCATCATCAGCTCAAAAGATCTTAAAATCTGCAAAGCTGCTTTTGATTACAAACTGAGATTTAATTAAGTGTTACGTTAGCTGCCTTAGATGGGGGGGCGTATGCTTATGAGGGGAAAAGTTGAATCTAAAGAAACGGACTGGAGGATGCACTCCGGCTCCCATCTAGGACTCCTTATCCCAAGGGCTCTTAAAAAGCCTACAATAATGACAAAATTCTGCTTATTCTTATGATCTCTATCCAAAAAGATCATAACAGCCCTTTCTGGTCCGCTTATTGACTTAAAACTGTGTGAATCAGCTGTTCAGTCATCTGTCAGCCACCTGCTGTGATTAATCCACTCAGAAGTGTTTTCAGACGTGTCAAACCCACCGACTTTGATCAGGTTGCCGGGCCGCAAGGTTGCCGACAGAACAAAGTACTCTAAGTATTAATTTTGCATGTAGCTTTAGTGTACATACTTAGCTCATTGTTTACTTTAATAAATCAGGAGCGTTTTGAAGTTAATGTGAATTGCTGCTCCAACAATCGAGTCTTATGCTGAAACATCAGACACCCTGTTTAGATCTGCAGCGAAGTTCATCCACTTTGTGTGCAACCAGACGGAGTAAAGGATCTTGTTTGGACTACACGATCCACGATCCACTTGGTAGCAGTTAAAACCTTCAGCTTTGTAAATTATTTACCCCTCAACAACTCGCACTGGATGGTGACAGCTCCAGAGTCGACACTCAGCAGATATTGTGCAAATGTGTCACAAAGTGATGCTAAGTAGCTGACAAATAGCCTGACTTTAGGTTTGTCAGGCGGTTCAAGCGTAGGTGAGAAAAAGTCTTTAGGTAAGAAATTTGGGTTTTATTTTTCTGCAGACCTTTCAGTTGCTCAGAGGGCTCTACGATAACTGCAGGAGTGTGCAACGTGGCAGTCTGTGACCTCTTTAAACAGCTCTGATGGTGGCTGAAGTATGACTGAGTCAAGCTACTCTATAATGTACACATCTCCATAAATGATCCTAAAACTCACCTTGGAATCTGCCACGGTGCTACGTCCCTATAATATTATGGGACTGTTATATTCAGCAATTTATCACTTTTTTTTTATGTATTTAGCCCCCCCCCCCCCCCCTCTCACGGAACCCCCCACATGTTCTGTGGAAGAGACAAACACTCATTAAAGGCGTGCAATGCTGAAAAACCATTTAAAATGTTTATTTCTGATTATAATGGGTCATTGAGTATTTCTTGCAGGCTGAACATGAAAATAGTCTCCTACACCTATCCCCTTCATTAACTTATGAGATAAATAAATGGTGAAACTGTTGAGTTTTAAAAACCTGACAGGAGACAGCAGAGAAAATCTTGGCTAGCAGAAGCTATCTGTTAGCATTAGCAACTCCACCACATGGCAGAGGCGCTTCCAGGGTTGTTTTATTTAGTAAAGTTGTTGCAAGTCAGTGGTAGAGTCATGGTGTTGTTATCCAATCCGGGGCGAGATGTCCGAAAATCAGAAAAAACAAGACTCCAAAACTGGTGGTGCACCATTTTCCCGACTTGTACAATGCAGTGCTTTGCAACGCATTGTAACCCTAGCATATGTTCATTAGTATTCAAATCAGATCAACTTTATTTATAAAGCGCTTTCACATATCCAAAACGGACAAAGTGCTGTACACTGATAACAAACACAACAATAAAACAGACATATAGCCATTTAAAATACAATAAGAAATCCTGAGTACAAGTTCGCAATTCATATCAGTCCTGTTTCCAGAATCAGATCCAGACACATTCAAAGTGATGCTGCCCACGCAATCCCAACTTCAATGTCCAAACGCCAACGAGAACAGATGTGTTTTTAGTCGGCTTTTAAAGGTCTCCAGTGATTTGGTCGGCTGGCAGCTCATTCCAAAGACTTGGTCCGAGCACTGAAAAGGCACATCTCCCACGAGACTTCAAGCTGTACCTGGGCACAGATAATAGTCTGGTCAGCTGACCTTGGGGAAAATAATTATTCAAAATTATTATTTTAAATGTGAAGCTGGACCAAAAAAAAAATAAAATAAAATAAATTGTTTCTGTGAAAATCAGTGCACTACAAACATTAAAGAGAACACCTTAAAAAAATTCTGCTACAGCCATAACCCGGGATTTGATGCTAGCAAGGTTAGCATGCTTGGTTGTAGTAACTTCTTTTAGACTGTGATCCTATGAGATGGCTGTTAAATGATAAAATTCCATGTTTTTACCTTTGAAGTGTTTTTTTTTTCTTGGCTAGGCTAACTAGCCGTTAGCTCATCATTTAACAAAAGCTAATTCTCTGAACAGAGGTCAATAAGGGAGCCGTCTATAATGGCTAGGATGTTAATTAGTCATAACTTTGATATGAAAACACATTTGAAAATGGCTGAAAACCCCTTTAAGGCAGATACTGCAAAGGTCAGATTTAATTTAGCTTTGCATCAGCCTCAATAAGCTGCCTTCATGTGGTTGCACTCTTTAATAATTCCTTATAAATTATATTTCCTTTAGTCGTGTTATTGCTGTTCTAGTTCCATTCTTTATTTATACCAAACATGCTAAGTTTACAAGCAGCATGTAACAGTAATTGCTGTTTTTAAATTCCGATGGGAAGTTTTATTTTGTTCAATATGCATTTTGCTAGCTTGAAATGCAAAGCTCAGAAAACATGTCTGTAATGCTGAACGAGTCCATCTTTTACATGATGTGAGAGCTGATTCAGCACAGAAGCTCACACTGTGTTACAGCAAGAGAGCCTCCCTTCAGCTGCTGAGCGGATTTAAAATGTAAAGTTTGCATGTTAGCTTTTATTATCATAAAAGAAGCGGGGTGCATGGGGAAACTGAATCCAGAGACAAGCTCATACTCTGTAGCTCTGACAGAGGAATGAAACATCTTCGTGTTTGTGTGTTTCAGTGTTGGACCCTCAGGTAACAGCTAGCCTAGTTTGAGGTGTGATATGAACACAGATTGCTGCTTTCCTGAGGGGCAAAGTTGTGCTGACCAGTTGAGTTGTCTCCCCTTCATCTAGTGTGTGTGTGTGTGTGTGTGTGTGTGTGTGTGTGTGTGTGTGTGTGTGTGTGTGTGTGTGTGTGTGTGTGTGTGTGTGTGTGTGTGTGTGTGTGTGTGTGTGTGTGTGTGGTGGTTTGGGATCTGGTTTGGGGTATATAAGATGATTTTTGTAGTTGTTGTTACCCTGTGTGCATGTTTGGTGTTTCATAGGTCCCAAAGGGTCACAACTCTGAGTCAGCACTTCACTAACTCACACACTAAACTTTATAAATATAAGCAAGAAATCTGCTGTCTGAGAAGCTCTGAACTCAGAACGTACATAGACAAAAGCGCAGAGCGAACCCAAACCTAAACCTCCAAACAAATACCCAAATATGCTTTATTTTATGTAGTGACCGGCAGTATGGAGATAATAGATTGCAACGTCATCTATAAGGTAGACCAGCCATGTCCAAAGTGTGGCTCTGAGCCGTTTATGGCCCTCAAATGGATTTTGTGTTGCCCCCAATAAGCTGTTGATGCAAAATGACACTTACTAACATTTTTGCGTTCAGGTTTTTACTAACATGCCTTAGGGCTGGGCAATAAATCGAAAATGTATCGTTATGAAAATTTTTGACCCTTATCGAGATAATTTTTCCCATGTCAATAAATATGATAGTAAACAAATGAAAAGATGTCTGTAGGTATGCAACGTTCATGTGACTCTAATGGGCCATTCCCATCTGTACCGGGTCGGCCCGGGCCGGGTAGCCCCAGTCGGCCCCAGCCTGGCCCGGTTGATTTCACACATCCTTGACTTAAGCCCATGTGGGCTGATTCTACCCACCAATCAGAGGCTTGCTCTAATGGAAGGTGTGAATTTGCTGTCAGCAGTGGGTGTGTTGGCCCTGGTCGGCCTGAAGCAGACCCCCTCGAGAAGAGGGCTGAGAATGAGCCTTGGTTGGCCCGGAAAAATACCGGGCCACCCAGATATGTAAACAACCTACGCTACCCGGCCCGAGCCGACCCGGTACAGATGGGAATGGCCCATAAGAAGCTGTACCACCTTGAGTCACTTAAAAATGTGACTCAACTAATACATGTGACAGCCCCATCTAGTGGATAACGTTTGTTTCTGCACATACGTGTAGTTATCGTCCATTTATCGTTATCGAGGTGAAATCCTCAATATGTTGTGATATTGATTTTAGGCCACATCGCCCAGCCCTAACATGCCTATTTTGAACCAATTTTGAGGAGTAAAAAATTCACCGTGACATTATTTTTCTTTTTCATTTTCAAAATGCAAAAGGACTATTAGCTCCACCATTTTGTTGCTCGTCATAAAAGGTTTGGACATCCCCTGCACCGCTGATCCATTGTCATTATGCAGAAATGTTATAAAATGTTGACTAAATCATTTTATGAGTTCTTTTATATTGCAAAATAGTAAAAATAGATGCATGAAAAAATACACTATTGGCCAATATTCAATATGATTGGTTCAGTTGGTGATCGTCTCATCTTTAGTATAGAAAACCTGATTCTGCTGAGATCAGATTTATGAGAATTAGAAATCAGCATCTAAAAAACATCAGTAGTTAAAAATAAATGTAAAATATTGTGATTTAGTAGCAGGGGCGGCGTTAGGCCCGGCTACTTGGGCTGCAGCCCCGGATGTTTTATGAAAAGCCCTGGATCTAAATCGCGGAAGTAACATGCAGTACCAAAGTCCAACAGAGAGGGAGCAGCTGGCAGTAGTTTGTATACAGCCTGCTTGAGCCTCCACCACTGAAGAAGAAGCCCTTCAGCAGCCGGTGTCGGTACAGGATCTGCTCGGGTGCAGGATCGAATTGGGGGTCCTTCGACTGCCGATGACGTCACATTACTGCAAATCTACTCGGCTTTCACCATCGACATATAAATATGTGCTTTCACGCATACGTTTTGGAAAGACATCAGCAGTTTTGTTAATAAATTCTTGTTTGTTAACACCTAAATGTTTTCTTTATAATTGTAATTTGTTAATAAAACACCATATCTTTGTTTTGTAAAGAATGTGAAACTGCATAAAACCAACATCGGACTGAAAAAAAATAGAACAGTTCTTGTATGTGAAGCCTGTTTGTATTAATGTGGAGTTCGTCTGTATATTTCCTTAAGGTGTAGCTTAGTTATTATCTAAATACATTCTTTGACTCAAAAGGTTGCTTGGTGTCTTTCAATAAAGTTCTCATATTTTATTTTGCCCCATTTCATCAACATCAAGAGCTTTTGAGGGTCACCGTTTATCATTTGCTTATATTTTACATTTCCTTTAGAAATTCAAACATATTTTCTACAAAAAGTGTTGATTTTTGGACTACAGGACTACAACCGCTAAGACTACAACTGCAAATGTGTTCTGACCAATCAAAATCATAACGTGTTAACGTCACTTCCGTAAGCTTCAGCCAATCAGCTACTTTGACGTCATCGGCAGTCAAAGGACCCCGAGCCGATCCTGTACCGACACCGGCTTCTTCTCCACTCTGCCTGAAACGCATGAGTGAAGATGGACATAAGGACGTTTTTTAGACAAAAAGTACAACGACAGAACCCCAGCTTTGATGAGACTGGTGTTAACTCAGGTTTGTGAGTCTTATTTGAAAATATTTGTTGTGCTGCTGGTTTGCCTAAAGTTAGCTTACTATCAGGTAAAGTTGTTGGAGAAAGAAAGGGAATATTTACTATCATCTCACACTAAACACTAACAGGAACAATACTCTGCCCTGAAAATGCTTAATATGTAGCTTCAGATTAAATATTATGTGGTACAAGACAAATATATATGATGTTGACTAGTGCGTGTCACGTGTGTGTGTGCGCACGCGTGAGTGTGTGTGTTAAGCCCCGGATCTTCTTCAGTCCTAAATCCGCCCCTGTTTAGTAGTAACTGTGGTGGGACTGTTTTCTTACCCCACATGTGTGCCCGCTACCCCGTCACATGTTTGGTTTTCTTTATGTGTTGGTATGTGAACTACAGAGAGAAAGATGGATGGTTTAAGTCTCCAACTGAGTCTTGCCGACCCCCTGCAGGTTTTTTATACGTTTGTATTCAACCAGTTTACTGCAATTCTGCCAGTTAAACATACAGCACGTCTGCAGATAGAAGCACCAAGAATAAGTCAAATTTGAGTTGTTGTACAGCTCCAAACCTTCGTTTTCCAGTAATATAAACTGTTAAAAATGGGCTTCAGAATAATTTGCAGATGTTAGAGGAACAACAAGCTGGAGGTTAATTTAATTAACAAGCTGAACATAAAATAGGAGATGGGGTGAAAGAGCAAATTATTATTAAGCAATAAAAACCAAAATACAGAACACCCTGATCTCAGATATATAAAAAAGTAAAGCTTTTAAGGGTAGAGGGTATTCAGTCCTCGCCAGCTGGCTGCTAAAACAACAAATTAAACCATCACTACATTGTACAAGCCTATTATATGTAATTACTGCTAAAACAACACGGTGTGCTGACCTCCTACCAAGGTCCAAACCATATTTGAAGTTTTAATTGAAGTGACCCAATTTTACATGAAGAAAAACTATTTTTTTCTGCTTTGTCAAATCCTTTAACCTTCCATTAACATTCTGGTGTGTAGTTGTTTAGTGATGTACCAGCTCAGTGGCGTAGTGGTAGAGTGTCTGCCCTGAGACTGGGAGATCAGGGTTTGATCCCTGGTCGGGTCATACCAAAGACTTAGAAAAAATGGGACCCAATGCTTCCCTGCTTCACACTCAGCATTAAGGGGTTGGATTGGGGGGGTTAAACCCCCAAATGGTTCCCGAGCGCGGCTGTGTCTGCAGCTCACCGCTCCCCCAGGGGATGGGTCAAATGGGAAGAACAAATTTCGCACACACATCAGTGTGTGTGACAACCAGTGTTGGGAGTAGTGCGGTACAGAAGTAATTAATTACTGCAATGCATTGCTTTTTGTTGTAATGTCGTAATGTAAGGCATCTGAGTTAATCTGGGCCCCGGTGATTTTAATTCATTGCTGCTGGAGCGCTGCGCATGTGAAGATCCCTTTGGCTGATAGTTAGAAAGTAGGGAATCTAGGAAACAGTTTTTTCTGGAAGACGGAGAAAACGTGCAGTATGCAGGGAGGTTAGAGAGAGAAAGGGCAGGAAATAGTTCAAATAAAATCAAGAAAACAAAACAAAGGCCTTGAAAAGACAAAAAGTAGGTAGATTTATCCCCAATACACATTTTTACCAGTGTAAGCAATAATATATAAGCATTTAATATGTATACATGTGATAGAATCAGATCACCCCAGAAGCCAGTCCCACATCCAGGGCCGTATCAAGGCATTTGGGGACCAAGGCTAAATAGACTTGGAGCCCCCACCACCTCACTCCCTGCTCAGTTAATCTAAGATGGCAGCATGCTGAGAATACAGATTGTTGTTGCTTTTATTTCATAAACAATCCTTCTCAAGAACTGTTTTTAACAGCAATCCTAGCTCAGACACCACATCACCTTCCACCGGATGTGTCATGAGTTCACCAGGCATCAGATTACCAAACTCATACTGAAGTTGTTTTGTTGAAAGTAACTTAGAGTAATGCAAAAGTAGTGTAATGACTTACATTTTAAAATCAGTAATATTGTAATGTAATGAATTACTTTAAAATGAGGGTAACAAGTAATAAATAATGTGTTACAGTTTTGAAGTAACTTGCCCAACACTGGTGACAACTAATGGGACTTTGACTTTTATTTTGTGAAAAAGCATTAAACACAAGTCAATGTCTAAATTCCTTTTAGAGGAACTAATTCTGGTCAAATGGTGAAATTTTTTGTTGAGTTTCAAGTGAATTAAATCAATATATTTTATCAGGCATAAAAAGTTATCACGAGTATGTTTAATTTTTGATGCAGGCATTGTACTGGTCTTTCGTGGTGAAGTAGCACAACAGGTTGAGTGGGTTGTCCAGTAATCGGAAGGTTGCAGGTTTGATCCCGGCTCCAGACAGAGAATTCTGCTGTTGTGTCCTTGGGCAAGACACTTTACCCACCTTGCCTGCTGGTGGTGGTCGGAGGGACTGGTGGTGCCTGTGCTCGGCAGCCTCTGTCAGCGCACCCCAGGGCAGCTGTGGCTACATCGTAGCCCATCACCATCAGTGTGTGAATGGATGAATGATACACTGTAGTGTAAAGCGCTTTGGAGTCCTTACTCTGAGAGGCGCTATACAAGTGCGGGGTCATTTATCATTTATCATTTAAGAGAGAGCTGAGCCAGAAGGCAAAGCTCTTGATTTACCAGTTGATCTACTTTCCTACCCTCACCTATGGTCACGGGCATTGGGTCAATGACTGAAAGAATGAGATTGTGGATACAAGCGGCCAAAATTAGTTTTCTCTGCAGGGTGGCTGGGCTCTCCCTTCGAGATGGGGTGAGAAACTCGGTCATCCGGGAGGGGCTCAGAGTAGAGCCCCTCCCAGAGAGGGAGAGCTGCTCCACATCGGCAAAAGCCAGTTAAGGTGGCTTAGGCATCTGGTTAGGATGCCTCACTGGTGAGGTTTTCCAGGCACATCCAACTGGAAGAAGACTTAAAGAAAGACCCGGGACACGCTGGAGGGACTATGTTTCCCGATTGTTCTGGGAACACCTTGGGATTCCCCCGGAGGAGCTGGTCCAAGTGGCTGGGGAGACAGAAGTCTGGGTGTCCCTGCTTAGTCTGTTGCCCCCTCAACCCAACCCTGGGTAAGCGTTCGAAAATGGATGGATGTTTCATTTTTCTAAACAAAATCGGGGAATGAAAGCAAATACACTGAAAACCCTAAGGAAAACTGTTGGAATGGGTAGGAGGCCCATTCAATTGCCCATTCTGAACTGGTTTAGTTTTCTTTAGTGATGTTGCAAAAAGCATGAAACAAAGAGCAATGTCCAAATTCCCTTAAAATGAACTAATTCTGGTCAAATGGTGAACCTTTCTGTTGAGTTTCAGTTGAATTAAACAATTTTTTTTTTACCAGGCATAGAAAATGATGAAGAGTATGTTTAATTTGTCCAAATAACATCAGGGAATGAAATCAAATCCACTGAAAACCCAAAGGGAAACTGTTGCACCCCATTGGAATGGGTAGGAGGGCCGTTCAATTGCCCTTCCTCAAACCGGCTCAACCGAATTAGGAGAACTAATGTGTCTACCTTTGAAGCAGCTAATTGACTTTGCATTGGCATTGTTTCCATGGTGCTGAAGCACAACCTCGACACATTATGTCCCAGTTGTCTGTAATGAAGTGTTAACGAGGTCATAGCCATTTCACTTTTTTCTGTGTGGGTAAGAACCAATCTGACAGAATGAATCAAGGGGAGTTTTCATTATATAGTACAGAAGGGGTTGCTTCTACTCTGCATGGGTCTTAACTGCTTCATTTTCTACAACAGATATCATCCTCTTGAGGATGAGGTGAGGTCAGATGTTTATCACAATACCATGTGGTGAAGGGACACACAGCGTCACAGTGTGTCTTTTGGAAGTGATTGTAATGGTTATCCACACATGGGGGTCAGTAAACATCTCAGTGTGTTCATTATTGATGCGCTCAAATTAGACGTCTGTATTTTATGTACGTTAGCATATTGTGTGACAGGTTTTTATCCAACTTCATCAAAAGGAAGTGTCATATTCCATGGATCATTCCAGCATGATGAATGTGAGCCAGAAGTGCATGGTCTTTGCATGCTCTTGGAGTGGTTTTTTGTGGGCTCCCCATTGCATGTGACAGCATGTGATAGGCCAACAATGATTTGGAGCATGCACAGAATTGTAGTAAAGTTGTGATACTTTATCATGTTGCTGGCCTTCTGCCTATGCTATAACCCCATTTATGCAGGTCTGGTGGTGTGTTTTAGTGGTTAGCTGCACCTCGATATGGTTTGCTAAGGTCATGCCAGGTTGGAGGAAGAGGCATGGTGAAATCATGAAATGGTAAACGGCCTGTATTTGATATAGCGCTTTCTACAGTTCTGGTACCCCCCAAGGTGCTTTACAACACATCAGCCATTCACCCATTCACACACCCTCTGAACACCACCAGCAGGCAAGGTGGGTGAAGTGTCTGGCCCAAGGACACGACAGCGACAGACCGAGCGGGGCTCGAACATGCAACCTTCCAATCATGGGACGAGCACTTAACTCCTGTGCCATCATCATCCCCCCAATCTTAGTCTTTTCTTCTTCTTCTGCCAAGAACTGGCGCCGCTGGTCCCTTCGACCACCACCAGCAGGCAAATTGGGTTACGTGTCTTGCCCAAAGACACAAGAGTGCAATTCTCTGCCGGGAGCTGGGATTGAACCTACAACCCTGTAATAACTGGACAACCCACTGTACATCCTGAGCTTCTACTGCCCCCAGCAGCAACTAGATGTTAGTAATATCTTCTGGCAAAGACTAGATGCTGAGAAAATAAACTGAAGAAACAAAACAAAATGCTTTAATTTGCACACTTGCACATTATTAGCAATCTTTGGGCAAAATATAGTCATCAAGGTTCTGTCAACATGTTGAGAGAGAGAAGAGAAGCACTTTCAACAAACCTCCCGCTAGTAGTCTCCTGTGGCTAAACACCTCTGCTCAGGAGCAGGAAGATTGATCTTAGCAGCTCTATGTTCATCAAAAGCCCTCACAACTGACAGAATTTCTTTTGAAACATATTTGGAAATCTTAATTGGTTCCCATGTAAAGTTTCTTTAAAGATTTAAAAGGAGCAGAGAAGTTTGTAAGAAAGAGAGAAAAAGACATGAATATCTTTTCATGAATCCCCGCTGGAGGAAATGGGAATAATCTTCGTCTTAGGACTCGGTTATGTGGAAATTTTAGACACGTTTAAAAACACCAACACAGATAAATACAAAGGATCATCCTATGGAGGTTGTACAGGGATGTGTATATTGTGGTTGTTGATTACTTCTCCAGGTACATTGAAGTGGCTAGGCTTTCCTCCACCACAACAGCCCAGGTTGTGGAGAAGACCGTTATTACTGATGATGGTCCACAGTTCTCTTCAGCTGAGTTTGCAGCCTTCGCAAAGGATTACGATTTCAAGCACACGACGAGCAGCCCCCGATATCCACAAAGTAACGGGGAAGCCGAGAGGGCTGTTAGGACAATTAAATCACTCTTGAAAAGGGGGACGATCCATACAAGGCCCTGATGGCATACAGAGCCACTCGCTTGATGCATGGGTCATCACCTGCACAGTTGCTTATGGGTCAGAACATCAGAACATCACTGCCTGTGAGTCACACAAAGCTCATGCCAGGATGGCCTGACCTTCAAGATTCTAGAAGAAAGGATCTTGAAATAAAAGGCAAACAAGCCTTTTGGTTCAACAAACGTCACAAAACAAAGACGAGGCCATACCTAAAACCAGGACAGAGAGTCTGGGTGAGGAACATGAAAGATCCCGGGAAAGTCGTCGGTCCATCTCTGACACCGAGATCTTACGATATAGACCTACCATCTGGAGGTCTCAGAAGAAATCGATCTCACATCAGAATGATTCCAGAGACTCCCAGAAACACTAGACCATGGCGTGTCATTCAACCTCCAAACAGACTGAATCTGTTGTTAGATAGCTGTAAACCCTGCACCGCTTTAGGGGATTCAGGTAGTCCACCCTGGGCCCCTAGGATAGAAAGAAAGGGGAAAAAAGAGGAGGAATGGATGATAAATGGTTGATAAAAGAAAAACAAAAGAAAATGTTTTTGTGACATGTTGTAAAGAAAAATAAGGTTTCTGAAAGTATATGTATACAGTATAGCCTTAAAGGTTGAGTTTTAGTTATGCATTCAGTTTGTGTTATAAAAAGTAAGCTCTGTAAAGGTTTGAAAAGTGAGCTAAAAGAGGGGGATGTAACAGGAGCAGATGTAAGAATAAAAGGAGTTGTTTAGGTAGGATGAATATAACGGATGGACAAGTGTGTTACAGTAAATGTGGTCCCCAGAGCAGTTCTAATAAAGTAGCATCTGAGTAACAGAGTGGCGAGCCTGTCAATCCTAAATAAGAGATATCTGAGGATATTACAGTGTAGTGTAAGACTGAACCACAAAGGCGGTCATTTCTTCACATAATATGAGCTTTTTCACTGCATTTGCTGTGGCCTCTGGTATAGTTGAGTTCCTTGTGAGTCTGGGACATACTGTAAGCTCTTGTGATCCAGTTTCAGTCAATAGAAGTGAGTCGGAGGAGTGGTGAGCAGAACATAGACATGAATATGTAGACGTGCCTTTGGGCGCTGGAGAGTGTAGCAGTGTTGCCACCATATTGGGTGGGTTTATCACTCTACAAACCAAACTGGAGCCAACGCAAGGTGGGCAACTGTACCCGTTTGTTGTGCAGACTACGTTTGCACGAACCGGTGCACCGTTGACCATTAACAGCAACGCTACTTTGCCTCCATCTGCTTTGCGGCATTGATGTTTTATCCCCACAAATAACAAAAGCCTGAAAGAGTTCTGATATGCTGCTAATGCTAACGGTTAGCTCCTATAGCAAAGATGTGCTCTGCTCTCTCCTGGACGCTAAACCAACAACATCCTTTCTGGTCAGGAAATGAGCAGTTTACGGTGTCTGTGTTGCTTTTTTCTAACCCGAACGTTCCCTCGTCTATTTTCCTTCTAATGAAGGAAATAAGGGGCAGAATACTTTATTTTACATTCAGCCTGCATTTTTAAATCATCATATAATAAACTTGGTCTTTAAAACTAGGAATTCTAGGCCTCATTTTGTTTTGTTTGCATTTTTGCATTGCTGTTTTTGTGTCAGATACATTCCTTGTGGGAGTTTTCCTTTTCACTAAGAATCACATAGCATACCGCTTCACTCAGTTATTTCCTGCTGCGTTTTGCATTTGGTTCAACTGCTTGGGCATCATTTCTTTTGGCCAGTTCCCCACGCTGAAAAGGCTTCCCCCTGCCCAGTTCACACCATCACTCCTTCTTAACTCGCTCTACCCCCTATTGTCCTTACCTGTGTCTCTCTCTACATGACCTCAATTCACAGGCAAGCTCCCATCCATTGCCTCTCTGCGTCTCTTTCTGTCTTTTGCCAGGTGTAGCTGTGTGGCGCTTCAGGCTAATGTTGTGAGCAGCACATGAAGCGTGTGTGTGTGTGTGACTTTAGGAAACATATTTGCAGTGTGCATGCACTGCTTGCACGTGTGTGCCGCTCTCCACTCGCTGTCCTCAATTTTTGGGGCAGCCATCAGCCTTTTTTTATTTGGGTAATTTATTTTGCTTTTTTTTTTCCTATATTTTGCACCACATGCTTCCGTCTTGCTCACCAGGTGTATTTTGTTTTGGGCTTGAGGCTAATGTATGTGTTCAAGGCATAGGAGAGGAGAGTGAGGGAAAAATGGGAGAGGCAGGATGGCCTAGTTCTTCAAGTAATAAAACTAGACGTTGAATAAAAGAAGCTGTAATCAAAGCCAAACCTGTGAAATCAACAAGGACACCAATCGCTCAGGTTTTGGCCTTACTCATTAGAATCCTCACATTGCCCTTAAAATGACCCAAAGTGGTGGAAAAATAGAAGAAAGTCAGGTTAGAAGAATCAAACGCTCCACTTACTGAGTCTTTTGGCCAAATAGGAGTTTCCTCTGCGAAATTTCCTCCTTCATATATTAAGAAATCCCCTCCAGCTTACACTTCAAACAGCAAAGACTTGGGAGGAGGAAGTGTGATGCAGCCTACAGATCCTGCACCGATGGCTGGGATCATAATTCATTTATTCAGTTTGATGGTAAATTCCTCAAAGACAGAAACATTCATTCAGTGCATCACTGGTTAATTACCTTGGGTGTCATTTCAAAGGTGGATCCAGTGGTAAAGAATATACGATGACTGGATTCAACACAAAAACAAGCGGCTATGTCAGTTTTTTTTCTTTCTCTGGAGTGCTGGGAACCCAAGCTCCACAGAGATGTTCAGTTTTGTTTTCTTCCCAAGGCACTGAGCTAATGTACCTTCTCCTGTCTGGCTGACAGGGGGACTTTGTGAATGATGAAATCCCAAGAAATATCAGCAATCTGGGAAAGATGATTTCTCTTCCTTTCTATATCGTCTTGTTTTTCCACGTGCCTCCCAGGAGTCGCGGCCCCTCTGCTGTCCTCCCTAAACCCACTCTTCATCACATCTGCTCGTATACCCTCCACACACACTTCTGTCATTAAATATGCTCCCTTTCTGTCCCGTTTTCATCCTTTTTGCATGTTTGTATATCCTCCTCTGCACCCTGACACTTTTTTTTCCCTGTTTAACTTCATTTACTTTCCCCCCCTCCCCCTTTCTCCCCTCCTCCCTTCTCTTGGAAATGAAAGAGCCAGTGTGAGATTGAAAGAAGATGAGATTCAGAAGAGGATGGACTCCTGAAAGAGGTGGATTGAATGGAGGACAGGGAAAAGAGGGAAAGGGAAAGAGCTGGGAGAGGTTTCTGGGAGTTCCTGAATTAAATGGAAGATTAAATCAAACTAATATCCAAGTGAGAGACAGAAAGTGAGGAGAGGAGACGTAGAGCTGAGGTGTTATGGTTAAAAAAATAGCGTCTGCATAACAGTTTTAAAGTAAACCGTTGATGACAGTATCTTCTTATTTCAGCACTTCCTTTTTGTTTGGCGGGAGGATTGACTCTCTTTTTGTTCGTTTCATGCTCCAGTAATTTTTATAATAAAGTAGGAAATTAAATGCGAGCCACTGCAACCTACTTTCTTATGCATCATATCCCTTCCTGGGTGCAAAAATGCTGCCAGTGCAGGCAATAAAATCACCTAAATCCTTTTGCAGAAAGCATGTTAGGTTTAATGACCATTTTCAGTCACAAATATGGTGAAGGAGCTGCAGAAGAAAGTACTCCCTTCAATGTTAATGGAGATCAAAACAGAAAACATTCCAATTGCAAAGTTTTATTTGGCAAGTTTCTGGAGTCAGGGCTATAAATGGATAATTGTACATAAAAGTCTGAGGTATTATTACCCGTGAGTACATCTGGCTTTATGTTTGAGTACTTTAACCAGATTTTTATAGATGGAAAGGAAATGTTGTATAATCCTGATTGTGACTTAAACAGAGTTGGTGGTTACATTTAGGTGTTCTTCAAAACCCTGAACTGTGAATATTCAAAACCACACATCTTTATTTGATAGTGACAAGCACAAAGTTGGTTAAATTCAGTCTATTCAACATGTTGAGTTAATAATTTGGCGTTTTGGTTGTAAAAGGTGCAACCCTAATCCTGGGGGGTTGTCAGTTTTTGTCCTTCAAAAAAAAGCTAAAGAGGGACGCAGTCATTGTTTACATTGTGTAAGCCCACAGGGTTGCCAAGTCTGCGCCGGCGTTTGTAATTCAACACCGGCTGGTAAAGTGCAGCAGTGTTGTTGTAAATAACCAAAGCCAGTAAACAGGAGCAACCCAGAAGTTATTTATTGTACACATAAGAAACCACAGCATCTTTTTGTTTTACTCTGCTGTTGTGTCCTTGGGCAAGACATTGAACCCACGCTGCCTGCTGGTGGTGGTCGGAGGAACCAGTGGCGCCAGTGGCGCCAGTGTTCAGCAGCCTCCCCTCTGTCAGTTTGCCCCAGGGCAGCTGTGGCTAAATTGTAGCTCATCACCATCAGTGTGTCAATATGTGCATATGGGTGAATGACTGATTGTGTTGGAAAGTTGTTTGGGGAAGAAGGGGGGGGGGGGTGGGGGGGGGTTCTAGGACTCTAGAAAGAAAGACATCAGTTCAAGATGGCTGCCAGTGTCCATCTTAAAACACAAAAATGACTTTATTAAGTCAATTCTATAGATATTGGATAAAATTTAGATATTTGAGTCATTTCTGACATTCTTTTAGTTTTTAACGTCTTGTGCAATTGTTAGCATGACATTGCACATTATGAGCAAAATTCTATCTTAATCACCAACTCTAACCCAACAGCACCAAAACTCGACTTAAAACTGTGGCATGAAAGGTAGACGAGGCAGAAATACTAGAGTTTAAATTAAACATAAACTAATTATTCATTATTATTTCAGCCTCTCTTTAGTTAATGAGCTTCTAAAGTCCCTGCTACATCAGACTGGAGTCATTCTATTACTTTGGCCCAAAGTACTTGGTTGTGTTGGGAGGGATTGCCCTCCCCTGTTTGTGATGGTATAATATGCACTCTGACCTTGGTTACTAACAATGTTTTGGACCAAAACAATATTTTCACCCGTGTTTTTTGTTTTTATTTTGCCAAAATCAGAGAAAGAAACCAAAGTTTACATTTTTGTTGCCAGTCACCAGCCAACAGAGTTCTACTTGGTTTTTTTCCACCGCCAGATCTGGAAAACAACATTTCCATGCCCTTTAAGGTGAGGACAGGACAAATCCCTGTAGCATCTTAGAAGTCATTCTCAAAGCAATGTGGAATTTTTATGTTTCACAATCGACTTCAGAGCCCTGATTGACAGCCGGCAAACCAGAGATCCGAGTCTTCCTGGAATAATGGCCTTTCTTTCATGTTTGCATGCTTGTCTTTGTCTACCTGCCCTTCTTCCTCTGTTCCCCTGCTCCTGTTTTCATCTCTTTTTGTCAGTGTTTTGTAGCCGAAACATGATCTCTTGTTTATCCCTCCAGACCGTTATTTCCCCTCTGTCGGTTTCCTCCCATCGTCCTTCGACCCAACTTTCTTGATGACTTTGGGGATCACTGGTCACTTTGGCGATCAGATAACAACATCCTTGATCAATATGTTCTATCTGTGCTTGAGGACTTGCACAAGTATGTGTCTGTGTTCAAATTGGCCATTTGTTTTTTTAGCCAATGAGCGTGCATATCCTTTAAAAGCATCTCTCTGTTGGATCACTATGTGGCCGAGCTTTCAGCCTTTAATACCCTTGCCAAACTTAAACAGGCCAACATTTCTCCCCCATCACCCTCCTCCACTTCCTAATTAAGGTGTTAATAAAACTCATAAAAGACAACGTTAATAGTCAGATAGAACAAACATGTGGGCTGAAGCGTTAAACACAAGGAAAATAACCCAGATCAAAGACAAAGGGAGGAAGAAACAGAAGGAAGAGAAGGTGTACTGACAGGGAGAAAGAACAGTGTTTTCCAAAAATGCTGACAGTAAAAAAATGCTAAATAAGCTCTTAAAATGTCAGAAAGTCTCAAAGGATTTTGTCTCTGTACAGACGAGAGATGGGATGAAGATGTGTAACCGATTAACTGACCCCTGGGAAATGTCAGGAGATGTCTGGGGATTCCTTTGAGACAAAAACAGATCCCTGCCAACTTTTAAAATAAATAAATAAAAGCTTTCAGAACTTTATATTTGGATTGTCATAAAAAAGTAAATTAGAAAACATATGTATTAATTACAACAACTGCTTTTAAGATTTAATGTTTTAAATGCAAAAATAACACTTATTTAATTGGCTGTTATCTCATTCCTAGCACTCTTTTTCTAGCCTGATTGCACATTTGTGAGATGATGAGAGGACCTGATGAGAAGTTAGGACTAAACTGGAGATTGGAGTCTGAGGGAACAGATCAGATTAAAGTTGGTATGTTCCATCACAAGCTCAACTCCAAGTTTGGGAAAAACCTGATAGACCATAAAAGAAAAAACTGACACACAATCTGATGGTGAGGAGATGATTATTGTTCAACCTTTTCAGAATTATTTAGAGGGTACAGTTACCTTTTACTACAAATGCAACTAGATGGTTATTCAGTTAACCCATTAGTCAGACAATAGTTTTCAGTTAATGGGCTCGTATTTAGTATAATAAGTGGGAAAAGTTATGGTGTAGCAGCAGGCCATTGTTGCCCAAAAATGCAGAATCTTGTAAAAGAAAAAAATAAACCGCCAAGTTCTAAAACAGTTGTAAAAACCTTCTATCTCATAATTATTGAATAACTACAGTAAGTCATAGAATGGGCTAAACTTTTCATGAAAAACGAATTGCTTCGCCACAGAGATGTTTGAACTTCATCCTTGGGGGACTCCAAATGGTTCGACGTGAATAAAGTTGTTGCATGAGCCACAAGTTTCTCTTTTAGATTCCTCCTTGGCTTAACTAAACTCTAGCTACATCAAAGCCATGTTTATCTAGCTCCTCTTGGTGTGTACCTTTAGTTCATCTTTGGTGTTGTTCGTAGACCTTCTAATTTAGGGAATACCACACTCGATAGTCTATTGGATCGTAGTCTGGACTTTGTGATGGCCACTCGGTCTTTTTAATGAATACAGGAACCGTCGTGTTCAGCTTGTTTACGTTTTTATACTGTCAGTGATGTAACATTTTACAGATTGACTAAAAGTTTAAAAATGTGTGTAAATCAGTCGTAGAAAAACTCGTACTAGTCAGCTCTGTAAAAGAGGGATTACAGAAACAAGTTATCAACTCTGGCAGCACAAGTTAAATATGTCAGTTACATAATATTACTTTTGGCTTTATTGCTGATCTATTTACAAAGGAAATGACTAATAATTTAACCACCCACATTTATTTTTACATTTCTTCCTTTTCTCTATGGACCAGGGTTGTTTGAAATTTGCAAAATGTCCTATTTCCAGAGTTACAGACATTTAAAGTTTTATACAAAAGTATTAATGTTGAAGATACTTGACGTCAAACTTGAAACAGAAGAAGTCATGTTTTTGTCTCTTGCATAGAATCAGAGACAGAAAATATGCAGATACACATAAATTGGACAACTGAGCTTCCTGTCACTTAGACTTTGTGTTTGGAGGTGTTCCTTTCTTTTGGCTTTTTTTTTCATTCTTAGTTGGGTTCAGTTTCGTCAGTTGAATTCTGTTTGATCGACATACTCGTCTGTTTTTCCCCAGTAAAACATAAAAGAAGCAGTGTTTACTGTGTGTATTTGTGTCGCCTCTTACACGGCGCTAACTAAAGCTCCGCAGATGGCTCGCACCCCCGATGACGGCAAAGAAATGAAAAACAATGGAATAAAAATGTAATTGGGGCCTCTTTAGTAAGCAGTTATGGCATTGAACCATTGAAATGAAAACGAGTCAAAAATAAAATGCTAAAAGGCTGCATGATAATGATATGTGACACCATAGAACGAACCTTCATCCCAATCAACTCAATGAAAAACTCAACTTACGCTATAAAAGTGAATAATTGGGCTGGAAGAACACTGTTTTTGAACCCTACTTCAACAAACTCAACCCCAGTAACTTTTCTATTGGTAACTAAATGATTTTTAACTCAATCCTAAACGCTCAGTTTTGGGCTTTCCATTAAAAAGTACAGTTGGACAGCAAAATGACTAGAATGGTTTTCTGCTGTTTTACTTTATCAGAAGGTTTACCAACTAAATCTAAAAGGACACAAAAGACAGTACACAAAACATAACGTTGGCATAAAAACTTCAACTGGAACATGGATCGTCTTATGATGGTCTTGGCAACGCCTTCAGGATTATACTTAGATTAGTGATCATGATGGATCAACAATAGCTCTGCACGTGAATAAAACTATCTTTGCAAGGTCATGGCTGTTTATTATGGTGGCAGCGTACTGGGGTCCTGCATGGAGTGCAGTGGCAGCAGATCCATGAAGTGGTGCACATGCATACCGACTTGGCTTGAATTTCAAGCAGGACTGGATACAATAACTGCCTGCCTTCAGTATGACCCCGTTGCACAGTAGTGTTATAGTGTGGTGGGATCTTCTAGTGTTTGCACTCGATGAAAAAAGTACCCAGTTGTGCCTTCAGAGATGACAAAGTCTGGTCACTGTAGATGTTTGCACTAATGACTGACATTGCACCCGTCACCCAGGGTTGGTACTCCTGTAGTATGTACATTTTAGAGGTCCGTCTTGTACCACTGTAGAAGTCCACATTCCTGTTTTACAGCTTTCTAAGTAAACAGGCTTTTGGTTAAAAATACTTGAGAAAACTTGTGTCTTTTACTTTTTCCTCTCACGAATTCAGCACTTTTCTTCTCCAAGGCCTTCTCAAGGTCAGGGACGAGGTCCTGCCCCAAGTGGAGGAGTTTAAGTATCTCAGGGTCTTGTTCACGAGTGAGGGAAAGCTGGAGCATGAGATCGATAGGTGGATTGGTGCTGCATCTGCAGTGATGTAGGCACTGTATTGATCTGTCGTGGTGAAGAGAGAGCTGAGCCGGAAGGCAAAGCTCTTGATTTACTGGTGGATCTACGTTCCAACCCTCACCTATGGTCATGAGCTTTGGGTAGTGACCGAAAGAACGAGCTTGCGGATACAAGTGGCAAAAATGAGTTTTCTGCACAGGGTGGCTGGGCTCTTCCTTAGAGAAAGGGTGAGAAGCTCAGTCATCCAGGAGGGGCTTGGAGTAGACCCGCTGCTCCTCTACGTCAAGAGGAGCCAGTTGAGGTGGCTAGGGCATCTAGTCAGGATGACTCCTGGATGCCTCCCTGGTGAGGTTTTCTGGGCACGTCCACCTGGGAGGAGATCCAAGGGAAGACCCAGGACACGATGGAGGAACTACGTCTCTCTACTGGCTAGGGAATGCCTTGGGATTCCCCTGGAAAAGCTGGCTCAAGTAGCTGGGGTGAGGGAAGTCTGGGCCGCGAGCCGACCCCGGATAAGCAACTGAAAATGAATGGATGGATTCAGCACTAGAGAACAAAATGGGTCCCAAAAGCTGCATGTTGTTCCTTAGAGGTCTAATTTTTTACCCTAGAAGGTACCTAAGTACCAGGGGTCTCATTTATCAAACATTGCGTAGAATCTTTACTAAAACTGTACTTAAGCTCAGCAAAAAAAATGTACTGACGCCAAGTAGGTTTGTGACCTATCAAACATGGAGTACGCACAGCTGCACGCAATCTCCGCTTCATAAATCGGAGACTAACGAGAATGTTTCTCAGCTGCATTTTAGTCACATCCCGCCCTCACCACGCCCACTTACTGCCATAAATGGTCAGTGCAAAGTGCCTTGTGGATCTCATGCATATACATAAGCCGGCTGTTGCAGCGCTCCGCCAATGATGATGGTGACCGTAGATCAAGGCAGATCAAGGAAACACAATTTCACAGAAGCAGAAGTTGAGGTACTTGTGGGTGAGGTGGAGAAATGAAAGGAAGTGCTTTTGCAAAACAAATAAGAGAAAATCCACGGAGTGGCACAGCGATGCTGAAGCCGTCAATGTTGTAAATTCTTCAGAGAGATCTGTGGCGGATATAAAAAAATTAGGTCCAATCAGGATTTGATCCCCAGACTCCCAGGTGAAAGTCACGTGTGCTAACCAGTCACCCAAACGGAGATCTCCCCTGTACAAGAAGCCAGGGCGCATGATCAATCGGGTCACAGTGACAGGACACACACTGTCACAGACGCATGACATTCTGTCTCAATCTGTCCCCCTGCTGATTTTCTGTATTCTGGCTTCAGGCTGTATGTGTGTGTGTGTGTGTGTGTGTGTGTGTGTGTGTGGGGGGGGGGGGGGGGGGGGGGGTCCTTGTTCTGTGTGAAAACGAAGCAGTAGAAGTGATAATGCTGCAGGATTTCATGATTTTATCTTCTCAGCAGCAGCACTGCAGGTGCTCTCCATGTCCAACATGTGCGTGAAGCCGGGCGTACACTGTGCGACTTTTTTACTTTTTTGAGCCGATTTTACAGTCGTGCGAGAATCCACGAGATCGAGGCGAGTTTTGCGCTGAGCGTCGTGTAGTGTACAGGGGGTTACGAGAGGCGATTAACACCACGTGACCAGCTACCGATCAGCAATCGTGAGCTCGCACGGACTTCTGGCGTGTTTAATATTTCGCTTGTCCCTCGTGTGGGTATCGCACTGTTGAAGCGGCGCTGCGAGCAGCTGCGACCCAAAAAGTACCAGAACCGCTCACGGCGCATGCACAATCATGCATCAACACCGCTCGCTTGCTATTTCCCTAATAACACACGTTGTTCGTTTTAATTTCTACACGTTTTTTTACTCACAGATTGTCAATAAACCGTGTTTGTCGTGTTCATGTCAAATTAATCTGATCACAAAACACAGATTTACTTTCTTTATTTCGTTTTCCTCATCCAACCCCCATAAATCCCTGTGTGTCCTCCTGCAGCACTCCTGAAGGACAACAGGCAAAACAAGACAAAAAAGTCTGACTTGTTGTGTAAAAACTGCTATTTTTAGCATATTTTTAGGTCCGACGTGTTGCTACCAGACGTACAGTGTGAGCAGTCAGGTCGCATCCGAGAACTGGGTCGTGCAGTGTGAGCGCATGACTTGTGAGATCTGCTCTGCGAGGAAGTCGTACAGTTTGAGCTGAAGCTGAGTGCTACGAGTGAAAAAGTCGCACAGTGTACGCCCGGCTTAAGCCAGGTCCTTAGTCAACTTAAAGTTGCACACATTTTTCCGCTAAGCTTTCTTTCAGAAATCCCAAAGTTTGCGTGGAAAGTTTTCTGATCCCGTTTTGTGCGTAAGCAAGCTTGATAAATGAGGCCCCTGGGAGCAGAAATGCACTCCATCTTTAAGCTAATCTGTGCTGTATAGCAGCAACTTGATGTCCTCCCTGCCAAGTCCGTGCTCAGGGATTGGTGCAGTCTTGGAAGAATCTTCATGGGGTTTTGTTGCTAAGGACCGAAAACCAACAAGATTACCAAGAGAGGAGCAGTGACATGATTGCCTTTTTCCTGAAGAAGGTTTGCCACATTTTCAAAACTCTCATGGGTGCTTGAAATCCTTGAACACACTTGAATTCATGAGGCATTTTTGTGGTTTTGAAAGCACTTGAATTTTTAATAAAGTGGTTCAAACTACAACTGAAATAGATTCTAACACAGTGAAATTTACTCGTACGATAAAAGGAAGAGAGGAAGAGCATACTCAGTTCATGTATGTGTGAATCATTACTCACCTTGAAAGTGCTTGTTTGAATTAGATTTTTATCCAGCTGGAAGGAAACTAAAGAAGCTCCAAACATGGTTTTTAGCAATATAACATTTTGTTTTATTTACAATACTAAAAACTTTAAGTCTAAACTAGGATGCTGAATAAATCTGGTATTTAGTTCAGAAGTTGTGATTAAGACAAAAAACACATCAACTTATAGTTTTGTCTTTTAATAAATAATACAGCTCTAATTATATGTTAAGAACACTCTCAAACAAAACTTGTAAAATGTCAAGAGCACCTTGTCAAGATGTCCAAACTTAAAAGAAAAAATCGGAACAGCAATCAAACTACAGCTCAAGTCCATTTGACCTTTTGTGTTCTCTTCATCCATTAATTGATTGAGTGCTCTTGAGCATAATCAAACTGAATTTATCATCCTACTGGCTGCTGTTCAATTAGTTATTACACTCCCTTCAGCACGCATGTTCGTGTTCTGTCATAAATATGAAGTAGGTATAAATAAATAATCCTCTGGGTCTTTGCATACAGTAAACTTCTGTTTGCAAAAATTGATCAGTAGCATCAGTGGGATGCGAGTTCTGCTGCTAATGATGATGATGATGATTACAATAATAAGAAATAAGCAGAGCTGGAAGTAAAAATTACCCCAAACAGCGCTGTTGGCTTTAGTAAACCACTATGGTAAGGCCAAATCCGCATCGCAGCGGTGTTTCCAGAACTGATTACTTGTCTTCATGATGAATCGGGTCAGTAGTTTACAGATTTTAACTCTTTACCAATTTGCTTTTAGCTTTTTCGAGGAAAATTGACTCGGTTTTACAGTAAAACCAGTTCCTGGGGATGGCACAGCAAGTTACAGATGTTTTGGATGGCAAAGTAATTGAACGCAAGTGGTTCGATTGGAAAACTGGAAAAACATAGTTTTATTTGCGTATCATTTGCAGCTTCAGAGAAAACTAAGCTTACAAATTCACAATAATACTTTTCAAAAATGCTTCACTGGAAAAGTAGACCTCAAGGTTCAACGTCGTTACCAAGGTTGACATTTTGAGCGTTTCTTGGAGGCTTTGAGTCCAACTCTTTTGGTAACATGCAAACAAAAACAAAATCAGCATAAAGAGAATTTCTTTATTTCTAACTAAACAAAAAAAAATACAATTCTGAGCAGGCAGAACCATCAAATATCATCTTTTTTTAAATAAACACAAAACATCTGAAAGCGCTTTAGCCAAGTTCTGTGAAATAATCACCAAGAAGACCTGTGAGCTTCTGGAAACTCTTAAGACATTGACTTTACACTAACCCTTGACATTTATCTGCAAGCATGACTCACAGCAAACACTTACACACACAAACACACTCAAGAAGGGACACACACACACACACACACACACGCTCCCTCTCTGTCTCGGTCTTCTAAAGGCCTAGTGGTCTAATACGAGCTGTCAGCTCTGCCACATTGTTTTGACTTGCTGGGGATGGCGCTGGAGGGTGGAGATGTGCTCCGAGTACGCGTGTTGTCTTTTATGTGCAAAAGATTGCATGTTTACATCGGGTTGTACTTGTGTCTGTTGGTTCTCAGCAACAATTACATAGCACCATGAGATGATAAGGATAGCAAGAGACATTTGCTGTGTTTAACATGTCTTTTTATGTCAGTTGTTGGCTAAACTCAATGCTGTCAGCATGTGTGACATCGTAGATGTGTTTTTGTTTTTTTTGTTCCTCCACTTCTGTTGTCATTGGTGCGGAGAAAGAGGGGTTGGGATTGCTGACCCCAACGTAGGAAATCGTAGCTCTAGAAGCATAGATAGGTCACTTGTTCTTGTCTGTTCTCTTTAGTGAAGCTAAGTGGTGCTTTATCTGATAGCAAGCACTTAGTTTTAGAAAGGTGCTTTATAAAGACATTATTTATTAAAGACACATTTGCAGTGGTGTCTTGTATAAATGAATGACTTGTGCGTTGATCTCTGTGGGGATAAAGAGCTCTGGCACTCCTGTTTTAGAAACTACTTGTGAGCCAGAGCAAAGGTGAGTAGAAGACGGCAGGACTTAAATTAAAGTCTCTGGTATGATCCGACCTTGGATTTGAATCCACGATCTCCTAATCTCAAGGCGGACACTTAGGCCCTGTCCACACGTAGCCTGGGATCTGCCAAAACGTAGATATTTTTCTACGTTTTGGCCTGTCATCCACACGAAAATGGAGTTTTTTCACACGAAAACGGATCTTTTTAAAAACTCCGGCCAAAGTAAAGATCTGCGTTTTCTCCGTTTTGGGTGTCTGCGTGTGGACAGACAAAACCGGAGTTTTAAGGTCCGCAACGTCACTTTCCGCGACAAAAAATGCTGACATCACGTGTGCGACCTGTGTTTACACTAGCCGGCATCATGGAAGCCCTCAGAGCTGCGCTCTGTCACTACCCGATCCATCAATTGTCCAAGCGCTTTTTGCTTGTTTGTTTTTTGCAAGCGGAATTACTGCTCCTTGCGGAAGACCACAGACGAAGGACGAGGTTAAGAACGGGGGAAGTACTGCCGCCTACAGGTCTGGCATGTCCTTAGCAACGTATTTATCCGGGTACGTGTGGACAGAGTTTGTTTTTAAAACGCGGTGGTGTGGATGCAAGTTTTTGGAGGGGCGGATATTCATTTTCAAAAAACCCTGGCTACGTGTGGACTAGGCCTTACACCGCTAGGCTACTGAGCTGGTGCAGAGTCATCTTGCCTCTGATTGGCTAACAGCAAATCGACTCTACCACTGACTGTTTGCGCTGCAACGTTGATGTTTTATCCCCACAAACACAAGCATGAAGGGCTTCTACCATGTTTGTTGAGTCGCTAATGCTAATAGTTAGCTTTACTAACAGAGACCTGCTCTGCTCTCTCCTGGAGGCTAAATCAACAATAGCGTCCCCGTTGCGGGCCAAGATGGTTGAATTCATATATACAAATTTTCAACATGTCGAAGGTCTGGCTGGTTTTCCTAATCTGAGCTTTTCCCGTCGATTTTCTAATGATAAAGAAAATAGGTCAAACTTTTTTCATGATGAGCTTGCATGTTAAACTCAGAGTGATGATCATATTTAAAAAATAACAAAAAAACAAAAAAAATTTCAGTGAAGTTGGTCTTTAAATAAGAACAAATACATATTTAAGTTTTTACAACTCATTAAAGAAATGAAATACAACCACACATGAAATACAAGCTTATTCCTTTGTATCACTGTTGAATGTGAGCCATTTTCCTGGAAACTTTTCCTGAATTATTTACTCTGATCAATTAAATTAATATGTAGGGGCAGAAATGCCCCCGGTTACAAGTGTGTTGGGATGAAAAGCCAAGGTTGAAGTGAAACATGAGGCTCCAGAATAAGAAGTTGGATTTGTGTAGCCGCAGTCCAATTATGTCCCATTGTATTCAAACTAAACAGGGACTTCACCCAATTAAAGCTAATAAAGTGACGAAATACCTGCTGCAGCCACTCCTACAGCTAAGCATTTCCATCTTTCCAATGTGTGAAGATTTTCTAGAGATCCGAGGGTGCATTCTGTGTGTGTGAGTGGGAGTGGTGAGAAGGTAGAACAGACAGTGAGAAAGCACTTGTGAAGCTGGGAAAAAAAAGTGTGAAAAATCTGTAGATGGAAAGTGTTCAGTGAGACGCTCTCCCTCGCCTGAACAGCTAGCTTCCAGTTTGCCCGAAAGCAGAGCGCTTAACCACAAAAATGCTCCGGTGAAAGTCTGCAGGGCGCGCCAATTTACAAAGCTAGAAAGCCCCGGTTGTCCTGGGCAGCCCTCAGGTCTGAATATATTTGAGGTGAAGCTGTGTGAAAGCATGCATGTTGGGTAAAACCCTTCTTGGGATAAATGATGCTCTAAAGGATGATGTGGAATTGAGGTCAAAACAAGGAAGAAATACCTGTGTGCTGGAAAAAAACCATTATAGGGAGCAATTCATATTTTCTTTTTCCACCATAGAAATCGTCGCTCCTCTAATGCATCTGTTTGCTCTCTCTTTGGTACTCGCATCACTGCTGAGGCACCCTTTGCAATCTCAGTGGCCATCTGCGACGGCCACAAAGCTCAGAGCAAAGCAGTGGTGGTTCGGTCTGGGTGTGAAGAGTTTCAGCCCGTGTGTGCATGTCTCTGTGTAACCATGTAAAATGTCTTTTTTCTCCCTCAAACCTCCAGAGGAGTGCTATCTTCCTTCCAGTCAATTGAGAATGTTTTCATGTCTAGCACCCTGCGCTGCTGCTGCAGGCATCGTGGATAGGCATGTATGTTGGAGGATAAAGAACCAGCGTGTTCTCGCATAAAAAGTTCCCATGCATTCTTGTTTTTTATGACTCTGTGATGCCTGCAGAGCATAAACAAATGGAAAAAACACCCGACTGTAACATTTTCTCGAGTGGTTCATGTGTGCAACGGTTCCATTAGGCGAAAATCCTATTTCTTTTACATGGTCATTATACGAGTGTGTTTATCAGCTATTAGCTCGATTAGATCATTCTGCCATGTTTCTGTCTAATGCTTTTATGGTTGAATAAAGACACTGTATCAGTGTTATTAGTTTTTATTACACATGGATAAAAAAAGATTATAAAACATGACTTAAGGTACAATTCCTTATGAGTAAACAAATGACGAATCGTCCATCCATCTTCACGTATACAAGGTTGGGTCAAAGAGATCCCAAGGCATTCTTAGGCCAGACATAATAAACGGTCCATCCTTGGAGTTCTGCATCTTCTCCACTTTGACAGAGGCAAGCCCTCTCAGCTGACTTCTTTTAATGAGGTGGCGCTCAGCTCCAAGCATTGTATCCGAGATCTTGTTCTTTTGACCATGATGCAAAGCTCTTGGCCAAGTTTCAGGGTTGGAACCCTTGATTTACCTAAAAAGCAGACAGAACACCTCTACTTCTGCTGTTTAAAAGTCAACAATAGCCATAAAGGTGCAATGCTGTGTTTTTGGAGCCTAAATCTTCAGGCTGCACCAAAAACTTTGTTTAACTTCAGCGTCTATTATTTATTAAACGTACTGATGATTGGAACAGACCAGTGAATCAAGAGCGTTGCATTTCGGCTGAGCTCCTTTACCACAACAGGCCAAAGTAAAGGTTGGTTTATGCTTGACGTGTCCGCGAGGTTCGTACGGCTCCACGCGGCGAAATTGCATCATTTTAACAACCACGCTCCCCCACCGCGCCTCCGCATGGCCCAAAATTTCCGCACCGCGCACCTAGGAAATTTTCTAACCACGTGGACGGTCGGACGAGGAAAAACATGGCGGACTGGCAAGAACTAGTATGGCAGAGGTTCGTAAATACAGACATTTGTATGATTCAGCTCTCAGAGATCACCGTGATCAACATGTTGTTAATAATTCTTGGAGAGAAATAGCTCGTACTGTCGGAAAAGACGAGGACGCTGTTAAAAAGTGCTGGAATGCCGTGCTGTAAACAGTAATTTCTACTTCTACTATGGTGTAGTGTTGGATGCATGCCGTAGAGCTCCATGCTGCCACCTACAGTTTGGGAGAATATCGGCTCACCGCAGAGACAAGCCGCAGGAACCATAAACGCTGCAAGTTGTGAAGCGCGTTCCATCCGTGAGCCGCATCACCAAGCGGAAAGTGAATGCGTCAAGCATAAACCAACCTTAAACCTCCAATTACTGCATTGGTTGGTCCATCTGCTCTATCCCACCATCACCCAGAGGGAGCATTCCACCTTTATTTGTGGAACCTTAACAAGGTTAAAAGATAATATAAAGTATGCTCTGTTCAGGGGAGGCCCCAGTTTTTAATCTGGTCGTTGAGCAGCCCCAAGCTACCGCCTAGCGTTGCCCCTGGCTCTGTTCATCATTTGCATACTCTACATTAAATGTTTAATTTTAAACGTATACTGAGTGGCATAAATATAGGTGCATATAATTTGGGCTGTCTGCATTAACAGTGTTGTAATGGCTGTACACGTCGGCTCACATCTAAACATTAGTAAATACGAAATCATGAACTTTACATTATGGCTGAAATATTGTTATGTTTAATACTTAAATGTAGACTGACACATTTTATGCTAAAAAAAATATTCAAACAAAGCCCAAATAAATAAAATCTGAGCCTAAAACACTAAAGGAAGGTGTTTCCAAATATGGCAACAAGCCTTCGTTTACGTTACGGCATTCATTACCGACTTTAAAGGTGTCAGGAAGGATTAGAAGAGTAACGGTGTACCTTTAGGCCAACTCTGAGCAAAGTGAGAGTGATAAATGAATTCCTGTTAAGGACAGAAGCCGGTATCTAATTGGTTTTTACCCGTTCTATTTTTTGCATAGGTCTCAGCTTTTAAATGGGTGATTGCAACAGGGAGACATTTTCAACCGAAACAGGAGAAAAAGCCACAAAAAACGAACCCGAAAACCGAACAAACACCATTTCCCTTCCCAACGAGTAAACGGGCCCAGTCAGCCACTCGCTGTGAACACAGGCAAGCATCTAGCAGCTCAAGTGCCAAAGAGATATTTATCTCAGTAGTTCACAGCCCAAAATAAATGTTAATGTGCCTCTATAACTGTTGGGTGGGAAATTAGAAACGGTTTGGTAACGAGGTCGCCACAGCAACTGCTGCACACAAGTAAGAAATATCCAGTTTGACGTAAAATACCCTCATTACCCTAAAATGTCCATGTGCATTTAAAGGTAGCTCTAAAGGTAAAGCAAATAAACCCTTAAATTTCAGGTAGTTATGTTAAAAAGTAACTTATTTCAATCAATCAATACTTTATTAATCCCAGAGGGAAATTATAGAAATTAATGAATGATCTAAATGTTGTTTCATAGATCTCATTAGGACTGCTTTGTAAAAAAATTCATTAAGATTTTAATGAGTCTAAATGCTGTTTTTAATTGTTTTGGTTGCTTATTGCACGTGTTTGTTTTCCTAAATTGTTTCTAAAGGGCACTACCTGATATTACTCCACCGTCGGAGAGCAGAGAGAAAAAACAGTGGAAGTGAGTCCTGTGTGATTAGATCCAGGTATTTATCTGGCTGTGTGTGAGTTTACTCGAGTAAAACCGGATAAGTAATCAAATTACATGAATTAACACAGATAATAGGAGATATTGGATTTGAACTCGGCTAAGGTGTTGGCTTGATTCACCTGAAATGCTGCGTTCTTGCTGTGAGCTGTGAATCCAAGACCAACACCGTGGCTGTACTCAGAGCATGTGTTTCCACACAGGTGTGGTTTGTGACTTAATTAAGTTCATTATGTTTAGTGGCTAATTAAACAATCAATTATCCCATCTTCCCATTCTTTATGGCATTACGGTCATCACACTGCACTCTGGCTCTGTCCAAATTTGGCAACATGGCTTCCTGTGATGAAAAAGAGCGCACCCGTCTCCAGAGTTGATGGATGGATGGATTAAAGGAACAAAACGAGAAAATAATAAGGAATTTTTGCAAGGATTTATGTCACGAACATCTGGATTAGTTGTTAAATGTAAATATAGAAACAGGTTTAGACTGCCTTACATGGAAATAAACTATTAAATTGTTTTTGGTGAAATCTGGACATTATGATAATTTAACATGACTACTCACTGAGTAAACAGAGTTCACATTTTAATGAGATTTTAGTAAACATTTACATCAGCAGGTGGCAGAGTTGAGCAATTTGGTGATGATTAGGATTACTTCAGTAGAATCGTTATAATCTGCTATAAAAATACTGTAGTGGCGATTCCTTGTTAGTCCAACCAATTTTCTTAGGGTTTTAAATCCTTAAGCCACTGCTACACTGAAGTGATGTCTTGTACGCAGGCAAAAGAACTCCAATGTCCAAACGATCTTAACTGTTGAATAATTTTGGTGTTTATTCATCCAACTTGGAAAGTATTTTAAACGTCTCCATTTCCAGCTGCTTCTGCTGCTCTGGTAAAAAAAACTATTGGCCCACCCCAGTGCATGCTGGTCCAACGCCAGTCCCCACATTTATAGAAAACAAAACACCTCTTTTTTTCCTGGCTGATTCTCACAGGCAAGACAAAAATAAATGAAATTATCATTAACCAACAACTAAACCTTGTAAATAACCCAACAACTGTAAGTAACTCAAATAGCCCCAACAAATACTCACCCCTTCTTTCCACCGGAGCCGTCGGCAGCCGTCAGCAGCGCGAGTTGGCCGCGTCTCATGAGCAGCATGTCGCGGCCTTTACGCGCCGGTTCTATTTTCTACGCGCGACGCCTCTGAAACGGGTCAAGTTCGACATTTTTGGGGAAGGAAAGACAGGAAATTGGACGCGGAAACGGAGCGAAGCTCCCGAGTTTTTCAGAATAAAGAACGTATTGCCTTCCGGTCGCTTTACTTTAAAAAGGTTGCTAACTGTGCGGCCCCGTGAGAAGTTATCACCTAGCTAGCGGTCTCCTTTGTTTTTCAGGTCCGTATTGGCGATTATAAAACGGACAGAACATAAAACACAAACTTTTTGGAGCCATGTTGTAGTTTTCTCCTGCTTGTTGTTGTGTTTACTGACAAAGTCAGTCGTGTGACTTCGTGCTCTGTCGGTGACAGCTGCTCCCCTGCTGCTTCGCGTCTCGTGGGAAGGGCCGAGCAGCAGCTTTCGCGAGCAAGACGTGCTGCTGCAGTAACATGCTGCTGACGGCTCCGGTGGAAAGAAGGGGTTAGACCTATTTAGGGAAATAATACGTCCAAAAACCAGGGATTTTTCCATCATGTTTTTGTTCTCAATCCCTAATCCGATTCTTTAGCAATTCTCTTAAATAAGAAGAAATAAGAGAACAAATTCGAGTATTATTTATTTATTTATTTGTATGAATATATTTAAAAGTAGCCTCGTTGCTCATATTTCTAAGTGCTTACATCCTCAGGTTGAGGATGTATCGAGGGATGTACGTTTCTGTGGCGGGAAAGCAATGCAACGGCACGGGGTTGCAGGCTCACTTTCCTCTGCAACATTTAGCTCTCCATTGTCAACATCTCTTTGTTAACTTCCTGTGTCGGTGGCTCTGTGTTTTTGTCTGAGTTGCTGCAGTGAACTGGGAGCATTAGTGGCGAACAAGGACTGAATGGAGACAGATGGTGACGTCTGAAGGGAAAACCTGAAAGATGATTTGTTTTGAAGGCTGCTTATCATACATCTCTGTCTGTTCCACCATGTTGAAGACCCAGTAGTGATGAGACGTTCACGAACAAATCAATTCTTTTGAACGGCTCTGCAAAGTGTACAATGGGAACTGGGTCCTTGTAGAGAACCGTTCATCTCATATTCCAGTAAACTCTTCCATGGATGTTGGTGTAAAGCTAAAGCACCCCCCCCCCCCCCACACACACACACACACACACACACACCACCCAGAGATTGCAGCTTCATTTAAAGCAAAAGCATCCCTACAAATAACTTTTTTAACTGTTGGATATCAGTTTGGAAAACACAAGCAGACAACAAATAATTACACAACCTTTCAAAATGAATCAATCAGTAAAACAGTTCAAATATGGGTATAAGGTGTTGCTATAAAAGCAGAGAAGAGAAGCCACAGAAACCACAATGTTGGGGTCATAAAGGAAAATGATCGAGCCAATTTTTAATTTTATTGTTGTTTTTTTTTTTTTTTTTGACGGATGCAATACACCAATTGTGTTTCTGTTAAAGGCCAGAGTTAAAACTGAAATACAGGTTTGGTTAATTGCATGACAACATAATGGGTTTAAATCTTTAAACAGTTGTTGCTGCTCTAGACGTATGCTCTAGTCTAGAACATTCTGTAGGAGGAAGAACGTCCAAAAGGATAGAAAACTTTTGACAGCTTTTAATAAAATGAAAAATGTTTGAACATCAGCCATTTAGACACTTCTTCCACTAGCATTGTTAAAAATGGTGAATTCTATTTTGGGTTTTGTTTTGTAAGCAGAAAGATCAGTGATACGTGCAGACATTAAACAGCCCTAACTTTGCTTGGCATAACGATAGAATAATTAGACACCTCCCGCTGACACACAGTTTGAGTCATGATTCAGGCTTGTGTTTGTGAGACTTAACCAGGTGAAAAAAAATGACTCATTTCCAAACATTGACTGGTCAGAAGCTATTTTTTCTATAGCTGTCAACTCTTTGTTGTGTGTTTTTGTTTAAAAGAGTCATTTTTAGCTCTTTATTTTTATTCCTTTTGCTTATTTAATATTCTCCTTCAACACACACACACACACACACACACACACACACACACACACACACACACACCCTCCTCCTGGTTGTATCAGCTCTGTGGTTGGAGTAGTCACACAGACAGCTAATGTCAAACCACCAATTACAGTCAGTCACTTTTTATACTCTTTTGTTCAGTTGTTTTTTAATTTATACTTCTGCAACACACACACACACACACACACACACACACACACACACACACACACACACACACACACACACATGTTCCTTCTTGATGTCTTCCTCTTTCTCACTCACAAAATATCTTCCCTTCCTTGCTCTCACTTTCTCTTCTTCCTTTTTAATACTGTTAGTAGATCCACAGCGGTGGCATTTACTGGGACTGATGCCCCCACCCCCCCACCACCAACAAACACACACACACACACACACACATACACACAGTGTGTATATCCGGGCACTCTGCCCACTGCATGCTAAGCTAATGAGATTGGCACAGAGCCACTTTTCCAATATCGGCAGCAACCTTCTTTTCATTCTGTCAAACAAACACACACACACACACACACACACACACACACACACACACACACACACACACACACACACACACCGAGCCTAGACACTCTGTAGTCAAACAGACACAGGTGATCACAGAAGAGGAGAGGCTCGACCAGGTGTGTGAAAGTTACGCTCAGCGATAGATTTTAGATTTTAGCAGTTGAATACAAAAACAAAGACCTGGGAACACTCCACCGGCTGGAGGTTTGAAATTGATGGAGGGGGGTTTGGGGATGATGCATCGTAAGAACCTTGTGATGGATTAGTGACCTGTGCAGGGTGATCCAACTCATCCAATGACTGTTGGGATCAGCTCCAACCCTCCTCATTACCCTAAGAACAAAGTGGTTACAGAAAATAAGCAAGTAAGTGATTTCATGGAGGGGTTGGATGTTTTGTAATTGCACCTCTGGAGAATTCAAATTTCTACAGCAAATTAGCAAAGATTTTGGTCGTTTTGCTGCTTAATTGAAGTGAAGCTTTCCTATTGGCTGGTTTTCTAGTTGCACTTACATTTCATGGTGTTGCTTAGGCCCCTTCACGCTAACAAGCCCGCTAAAAGGTAATGTCAATGTATGGTCTTTGTAAGGTCTTCACAGAATGCAGTAGACTCCCCATTCCATAGGTCCACAATAGCTTTGAGCATGCAGAAAACCTCTGTAGCAAAGCCATGGTGGTTTGTTATCGTAGGGTAGTACATCAGGGTCCTCAGTGGAGCGTGAATTCAGCATATCCATAATGTAAAGCCCACGAGAACCAAAGAAGCTTGGTCATCAAGATTCTGAGGCAGGACCGGCTACACTGGCCTCATGCCTATAGGTTATGACCCCATTATGTGGTAGTGTTGTGCTAGCGTGTTAGTGTGTTAATGCATCATGATGCAGTCCAAGGGAGTTATGCTAGTGTGAGACCTGGGACATGCTGGGATCAGGGGTATACATGTATGGATTGTTATGGGAATGAGCCTTGGCTGTATAGAGCATGGTGATGGCGTTTGTAGGATCATTGGATCCATTTGGTGAATGCTAATTTAGTAGAAATATGACATTTGCCCTCCCCTGAAGATGATTCTGTAAATTTTCCAGAATCCCACCAATGCGTCGTGGGGAGCCCAGCATGGTCATCATCCAGACATGAATGCCTAAAGTCAAGACTTGTCAGCCAAGAAATTATTGGATATGATCACTGCCAGACAGAAAACTTGTACCTCCTGAGACTAAACTTTGCCGGGGAAGAAAAATATGCTTTTCTTTTACCATAAACTATGGTTCACAAATAACAAGCTCTTTATTATTTTTGTAACAATTATTCATATGAGCACAGCCAGATGGGAAGGGTGACCCATGGAGTTGATTTTCACAGAAAGTTGAAAAATGGTGATACAAGATTTTTTCCCCAGCAGCTGCAATATGTTTTTAGATGATTAAAGACCAAAACTCGATGCTATTGTTCCTTTTATTTTGCCAATAACTCAGTAGACTGTGGCTGTTGGCGACCAGCTGGAAACACAAAATTGAGACAAAATACTCAAATATTCAGTTGTGTTGTGACCTAATATGCCATGAATTTAGCCCCCTTCCTTTTTGAAAATGTGTCGTTATGGTTAGAAAGTCAGGTTTAATTTTTTGTATCTTTTTATTTTCTGGTCTGTCGTTTACCGCTTTGCCTCATTGATCACCAACCACTCCCAAAGTTGTACCATTTTTTAAAATACAGTATCTTGAGTCAAAGAAATTGAATTAAGTTCTAGCTGTCTTTGCCAACTTTGAGACTTTTTTGATGAGCAATTTCAGATTTAAGCTGTTTTGAATGCTCCATATTCCAGGAACACAAAAGGAAGCTCTTAACCCTTTCAAGGTGCTACCAGATGTAGCGGTCCAGTGAGACAACTCCAGACAAATAAGGGTTTTTGTTGTTAATATTTATTGTAGTCGTTAAATTATTGTTTGGAAATAATTGTATTTCTTTAAAAACCAGGTCCACTCATTTTTTCAATACATTTGCAGTAGTCTCGAGTATAAATGAATGCCTTGTGAGTAGACCTCTGCGGGCTAAAGGCTCTTGCACTCGTGTTTCAGGAAGTAGAAGTTAGCTAAAGCAAAGAGGAGCAGACAACTGCAGGTTTTAAGAGTCTTATTTCCTGATATTTGAACATCTTGCCTCTGATTATCTAACAGCAATCCGTCTCTACCACTGAATCTGTTTGCTTTGCAACGTTGATCATCAGTAGCGGTTTTAGGCACGGGCAGACAGGGCAGTTGCCCGGGGCGGCATTTTTTCATGACACAAAAGGGGCGCACAGGCGCTGAGTAAAAAGAAAAAAGAAAAAAAAGAAATCTGCGCCGCACCGAGGTTTTCTCTTATCGGTTATATGACAGTGTCTGGATTGGAAACAGCGAGTTGGCGCCCCCTGCAGCTGCAGGCGCTCCTGCTGACCGAGAACGTTCACGTGCTCCGTGTGTGTGTAAGAAGAGGAAGGGGAGGGGTGTGGCGGGGGAATTCACCTCTGCGTCTTTCCAAATGAAAAGCGCGGTTAGGGGCTGAATCAACTGTATTAGCATGGCTAAAGTCAATCACATCTTGATGTTCTTCCATTTAACGCACATTTCATTCATAATATCATAAACACAGGCCTATCGTTCTTTCAGGTGTTTCTGAATTGTGTGAAATGACCAAATAAAAAAAGGAAAAACAAAACGATCGAGGTCAAATTGTTTAGTCCTGACTAAAGGAAACTTATTGAATCAAGAGCCAAACAGAAGAGATGAACATAAAAAGGCTAAAACCACCAGGTGCCCGATTCAGGAAGAAAAGAGGAGATGATGCATGTTTTCAATTTTTTGAACCAGGTAACTGGGATTTTAACGGTTAAATTCGGTCAACTAATTGCTAACAGAGCTAATAGGGCTGAAATATTGAAACGAATATTCAAATGGTTCGAAAAAATTCATTGAATCGTTTTTTACTGATTCAAACTAGGATTTGTTAAATGCTCGCTGCAGCCTGTGGCCTGCCTGAACAACAAAACATGTTGATCATGTTCACATAATAATAAATAAAACAACTCTACAAGCAGAAGAAAACTCCCCAGTCACCACTAACTATCCTGTTTATTTATTGCAGATGCCTGCACTGATTATTTTTACATGATTTGTTCTGTAAAAATTGGCATTTTTGGTAGTCTACAGTTTTTTATGTTAGTTTAAATTACAATTTCAGAGGCCATTCTAAAATATTATGGATCATGATAAAGATCTATTGGAGATCTACCCCAACTTTTGGACTGCTCTGCCAGTCACTGTGGCTCAAGCTGAGAGGAGCTTTTCAAAACTTGATCAAGTCATACCTGAGGTCAACTATGTTTCAGGGGCGGCTCACTCACCTGGCTCTGATTAGTATCAATCACTCAGTAGGGGGGCAGATTTCATATGATGACATTATTGATGACGTTGCATCAAGGTTAGGTTTTAATTTTAGTTTGTGTTTTCTGTTCTAAGTGCAATGCTGTAGTGATTATCTTTAGTTTGTTATGTGTGAAATATTTTTGCTATTTAGAATATTTATTATATATTATGTTCATATATTCTTAATATTTAGTTATTGTTTGTT
Organism: Nothobranchius furzeri; assembly: GCF_043380555.1. Lineage (NCBI taxonomy): Eukaryota > Metazoa > Chordata > Actinopteri > Cyprinodontiformes > Nothobranchiidae > Nothobranchius > Nothobranchius furzeri. The sequence continues at coordinate 3,252,823 of NC_091759.1, read as the reverse complement.
TTTGTATATTTGATTCTATATATTGTGATACAGTATATAATGTATACTGCTTTACATTCTGACAACTTCATAGTAATTAATGTAAATATGTGCAACTTAGAAAAATGAATGTTCAATAGTCGTTCTAATAAAACAAGCCTGTTTGTAGAAAACATGCGTGTGTTCGTGCAGGTGGGGTGGTGTGGCGGTGGGTGGGGGTGGGGGTGGGGGGGGGGCGCACAAAGGGTTCCTCGCCCGGGGAGTAATTCCATGTAGAACCGCCACTGTTGATCATTTTTTCTCCACAAATAGTTGCTAATGCTAACGGTTAGCTTAAGATGGTCTACGAATGCTAATTTTATGGTGTGATCGATCTGTGTGGCTTTTTCTGACCAGTGTTTCCCTGTCTATTTTCTATCAAATGCTAATGCAGGAAATAGGGGAAGAAGACTATTGTCACGTTTAGCCGGTATGTTAAACCCAGAGTGATCATATTTAAAAAATGGCAAGTTAAAAATGATTTCTCTGTAAAGGTTCTTGTCTCGTTTATGTGGTGGACCTATACGTTTTGACAAATCCATTCATCCAGAATTGAAATTATTTCTCAGAGGGAATTCAGGCATAGTGACGTTGTTGGAGCTTGATGTGCACAAACGAAAGCCAAAAGTGGGTAGAAATCTCTTTGAATTTGCTTCATTGTGCATGAAGGCACTGGCATGAAAGTTTCAAGATGTGGCGCCCCATAATCTATAAATTTTTCATCTGAAATGATGCGCTTGTCATAGATACAAAGTGCATTCTAACTGAGAACAAGAAAAAACAGCAGAAGCTGAGGATTTAAATGCACGCATATGTTTTTTTTCTGGTGAGAACCACTTTTGGTTAAGTACACAAACAGCTTTAGACTTTTAAACTAAGTGTGAGGAATTCATCTACATTTATAATATGGTGTAACCATGAGTACGTGATCCAGTGTCTTTGCTGAATCTAAAAAGATCCAAAATATTCTAAATAAGAGACGCAGAATTTATAAGGTTTAACTAATAAAAAACAGGAACTGGTTAAATAATAAACTTCTAGCATTCAACAGGATCTGAAAGAAATGACAAGTAAGTCAAAACAAAAGCCACATGTGGTTTTTGCACTTACTATTTTCTTTTAGGTCTTAAGAATGAGGTTTTCCTTTTTTTGTTACTCATGCATACATTTGTCTGTTTCATGAACACTTTTTGCTCATTTTTTATTGAGTATAATGTTCTTCAGTCCATAAATGCCTCCAGCCAGGCTAATTCTATACACTTAAAAGAGCAACATGTAAGAATACTAAAGAGAAATAATCACAAAGCAGTGGAATGTTGCAGTCATGTTGGAAGGAAGTTTAATATTGAAAAAGATTTAATTTTCAGTTGGCTGGGGGTTGTTAGTTATTCTACTTTCCAAAAAGGACTAAAGGAAAATGTAGTTATACCGTTTACGATCAGTGAGCCTGTAAGGTTAGCAAGTCTGCGCCAAGCTAACGCTGCAGCGTCAGGATTTGTAATTCGACAGCAGCAGCATTTCGTAAAGATCCTAGGGCAGTAACGGGAGTCAAACAGGAGTTATTTCTTGTAAGAAGCCACAGCATATTTTTGTTTTACTCTAATATTGGGTAAAGAAGACTAGAGGCCAACGTTGAGCTATCAATGCTAACAGTGAATTAGGAGTAAACTGTCGGCTGTAAATATATCTCAAGCTACTTATTCAATGCGTTGTTCAAAATTATAGCAGCAAGCTAACAGCAAGACTGCAAACAACCACTCTCACTCTAATGGTAACTTATATCATAATACCAAAATATGTCCAAGAGTGCTAATGCCAGATATGACAATGTCTTTGTTTACTTATCCACTTACATTTCTAAAATCTTTTGGCACAGCCATAACTAGCAACAACCATGACACTCACAGGATGGGAGTGAGATATTAACTTTATTAGAATAATTAACTGCAGTACCCATAATAGGCCACAGGATGTCATGCTCTTCATTCTTACATATTGCACCTTTATGGAAACAATTCGTTTAGCTAAAATCAAACAAAAGAACTGTGATAGAACACCATTCCAAAGTCTTGTTTTGTCATAAATAATACAGTATAGGTGAATAAATAAGTTGTAGATGAAACTAAACCAAATACAAAAGAAAGGATAAGAGGAGACACAGGAGGAAGTTGGGTTAATTAGGGAAAAAGCTGAGGAGGACAAAGCAACAAAGACTAGAGGAATCCCAATCATTATAATGGAAGGTACCAATTATTTGACCTAATCTTGTACATAAATAAAAACACCCCACTCTTAATGAGCAAGTCACTCCCAAATCAGCCTTTTTGCTGATAAACTACATAAATTAGTGTCGTGCTGTAGACCCGCAGAGTCAACAATTTGGCACTTTAGTGCCTCTTAGCAAAAATTTGAATATTCTTCCACAACGGTCAGTGTAGCGCCCTCTTAAGGTAAAAACTCTGCACTACATTTAAATTTAAATCTAAGAGCTATGATGCTAGCTGGTACCATATGATGCCACAATGCTGCTGTGAGCCTGTGTATTTTGGGCCATTCCCATCTGTACCGGGTCGGCCCGGGCCGGGTAGCGTAGGTTGTTTACATATCTGGGTGGCCTGGTATTTTTCCGGGCCAACCAAGGCTCATTCTCAACCCTCTTCTCGAGGGAGTCTGCTTCAGGCCGACCAGGGCCGACACACCCACTGCTGACAGCAAATTCACACCTTCCATTAGAGCAAGCCTGATTGGTGGGTAGAATCAGCCCATTCACACCTTCCATTAGAGCAAGCCTCTGATTGGTGGGTAGAATCAGCCCACATGGGCTTAAGACAAGGATGTGTGGAATCAACCGGGCCAGGCTGGGGCCGACTGGGGCTACCCGGCCTGGGCCGACCCGGTACAGATGGGAATGGCCCACTAGTTAGCAGCTCCGTCCTCTCAGTCTGCCAGGCGACACCTCCTTGTGGTGCATTTTTCCAACAAAAAATGAGAGAGGACTCTGGTAAGAGGTGAGTTGCTCTTTAAAGATCATAAAAACGTCGTCGTCGTCATCGTCTTCCTCCACTTATCCGGGTCCGGGTCGCGGGGGCAGCATCCCAACTAGGGAGCTCCAGGTCGTCCTCTCCCCGGCCTTGTCCACCAGCTCCTCCGGCAGGACCCCAAGGCGTTCCCGGACCAGATTGGAGATGTAACCTCTCCAACGTGTCCTGGGTCGACCCGGGGGCCTTCTGCCGGCAGGACATGCCCGAAACACCTCCCCGGGGAGGCGTCCAGGAGGCATCCTGACCAGATGCCCAAACCACCTCAACTGGCTCCTTTCGATCCGGAGGAGCAGCGGTTCTACTCCGAGTCCCTCCCGAATGTCCGAGCTCCTCACCCTATCTCTAAGGCTGAGCCCGGCCACCCTACTGAGGAAACTCATTTCGGCCGCTTGTATCCGCGATCTCGTTCTTTCGGTCATTACCCAAAGCTCATGACCATAGGTGAGGATTGGGACGTAGATCGACCGGTAAATCGAGAGCCTGGCTTTCTGGCTCAGCTCCCTCTTCCCCACGACAGATCGGCTCAGCGTCCGCAACACTGCAGACGCCGAACCAATCCGCCTGTCAATCTCCCGATCCCTCCTACCCTCACTCGTGAACAAGACCCCGAGATACTTAAACTCCTCCACTTGAGGTAGGACCTCTCCCCCGACCCGGAGGTGGCAAGCCACCCTTTTCCGGTCGAGGACCATGGTCTCAGATTTGGAGGTGCTGATCCTCATCCCAGCCGCTTCACATTCGGCCGCGAACCTACCCAGCAAGAGCTGAAGGTCAGAGCTGGATGAAGCTAGGAGGACCACATCATCCGCAAAAAGCAGAGACGAGATTCTCCTGCCACCAAACTCGACACACTCCACACCACGGCTGCGTCTAGAAATTCTGTCCATAAAAGTGATGAACAGAACCGGTGACAAAGGGCAGCCCCGGCGGAGTCCAACCCTCACTGGGAACAGGTCCGACTTACTACTGGCTATGCGGACCAAACTCACGCTCCTCTGGTAAAGGGACTGAATGGCCCTTAACAGAAAGCCACCCACCCCATACTCCTGGAGCGTCCCCCACAGGGTGCCCCTGGGGACACGGTCATAAGCCTTCTCCAAATCCACAAAGCACATGTGGATTGGTTGGGCAAACTCCCATGCCCCCTCCATCACCCTTGCAAGGGTATAGAGCTGGCCCACAGTTCCACGGCCAGGACGAAAACCACATTGCTCCTCCTCTATCTGAGATTCAACTATCGATCGGACCCTCCTTTCCAGTACCTTGGAGTAGACCTTTCCAGGGAGGCTGAGGAGTGTGATCCCCCTATAGTTGGAACACACCCTCAGGTCACCCTTCTTAAAGATGGGGACCACCACCCCGGTCTGCCACTCCCTAGGAACTGCCCCTGATGACCACGCAATGTTGTAGAGACATGTCAACCATGACAGCCCTACAACATCCATAGCCTTGAGATACCCAGGACGAACCTCATCCGCCCCCGGGGCTCCGCCGCTGTGTAGTTGTTTGACTACCTCAGCAACTTCTGCCCCCGAGATCGGACAGTCCATCCCCAGGCCTCCCAGCTCTGGTTCCTCCTCGGAATGCGCATTGGTGGGATTGAGGAGCTCCTCAAAGTATTCCTTCCACCGTCCGACTATAGCCTCAGTTGACGTCAGCAGCTCCCCATCCCCACTGTAAACAGTGTGAGCGAGTTGCTGCCTTCCTCTCCTGAGGCGCCGGACAGTTTGCCAGAACCTCTTTGGAGCCGATCGATAGTCTTTCTCCATGGCCTCACCAAACTCCTCCCACGCCCGAGATTTTGCCTCGGCAACTGCCACTGCTGCACTCCGCTTGGCTATCCGGTACCTGTCTGCTGCCTCCGGAGACCCACAGACCAGCCACGCCCTGTAGGCCTCCTTCTTCAGCCTGACGGCTCCCCGAACCTCTGGTGTCCACCAGCGGGTACGGGGGTTGCCACCACGACTGGCACCGGCCACCTTACGACCACAGCTAGCAACAGCCGCCTCGACAATCGCAGAGTGGAACAAGGACCACTCGGACTCAATGTCCCCCACTGTTCTCGGGACGTGGTCAAAGCTCTGCCGGAGGTAGGTGTTGAAGACCGTCTTGACAGGTTCTTCTGCCAGGCGTTCCCAGCAGACCCTCACTATGCGTTTGGGTCTGCCAGGTCTACGCGGCATGTTCCCTTGCCATCTGATCCAACTCACCACCAGGTGGTGATCAGTTGACAGCTCCGCCCCTCTCTTCACTCGGGTGTCCAAAACATACGGCCGCAGGTCAGATGATACGACTACAAAATCTATCATCGACCTGTGACCTAGGCTGCCCTGGTACCAAGTGTACCGGTGGGCATCCTTATGTTCGAACATGGTGTTCGTTATGGCCAAACTGCGGCTTGCACAGAAGTCCAATAACAAAACACCGCTCGAGTTCAGATTAGGTGGGCCGTTCCTCCCAATCACACCCCTCCAGGTCAAGCTGTCATTGCCCACGTGAGCATTGAAGTCCCCCAGCAGGACAATGGAGTCCCCTGATGGAGCACTATCTAGCACTCGTCCCAGGGACTCCAAAAAGGGTGGGTACTCTGAACTGATATTTGGCCCATAAGCACAAACAACAGTCAGGACCCGTTCCCCGACCCGAAGGCGCAAGGAAGCTACCCTCTTGTCCCCCGGGGTAAACCCCAACACACAGGCAGAGAGTCTCGGGGCTAACAAAAAGCCAACCCCAGCCCTCCGCCTCTCACCCGGAGCAACTCCAGCAAAGTAGAGTGTCCAACCCCTCTCCAGGTCTCGGGTTCCAGAGCCAATGCAATGTGTCGAGGTGAGTCCGACTATATCTAGCCGGTACCGCTCAACCTCTGCCACAAGCTCCGGCTCCTTCCCCGCCAGCGAGGTGACGTTCCATGTCCCAAAAACTAGTTTTCTTGTCCGGGGATTGGACCGCCAAGGCTCCCGCCTTGGTCTGCCACCCGATTCGCATTGCACCGGACCCTTCATGTTCCTCCTGCGGGTGGTGGGTCCACAGTTGGACGAGCCCATGTATCCGGTTCGGGCTGGGCCCGGCCGGGCCCCATGGGCGAAAGCCCGGCCACCAGGCGCTCGCTCACGGGCCCCAACCCCAGGCCTGGCTCCAGGGTGGGACCCCGGTAACCCTCCGGGCCGGGTACTCCGACTCTTCGTTTTAACCGCCATGAAAGATCCTTCGAACCGTTCTTTGTCTCACCCTTCACCTAAGACCAATTTGTCATGGGAGACCCTACCAGGGGCACTAAGTGCCCCAGACAACATAGCTCCTAGGATTATTAGGGCACTCAAACTCCTCCACCACGATAAGGTGACGGTTCATAAAAACGTAATTGCTTTAATTTTCATTAGCCAATATTAAAAATGGACTCTTGAAAAAACAAACCGGTATAAGTTCTTTCATTAATCAGAACTAATTACTGTTAAGTTACCAGTAATTATTTGGCATCAGCATGTCTGTGACCTTTCAGGGCTCTCTCCATAAACACTTAAATAATCTTAGATTGCTTTTGTCACCTGGACTGAGAAAAAACGCACCCGTCGCTCCAGTTTGATCCGGAAATAAAAAGAAAGACGTCAACTTCTAATGTTGACTCTGAAAATACAGGAGAATAGGAGAATCTTCGGTGCATCACAGATCTTCTTTCCCTCCACTGATTCCAAATTAAACTACCTGTTTTTCCACCGTCTGCCTTCCACTCTCACCTTCTTCCTACTTCTATCTCAAAGTGAGTTTTCCTCCCCTATACGTGTCTTTCCTCTTTCCTAATTGTTCCCCATCTTACCTTTCCCTGTTTTTTCTCTTATTTATTCCTGTAGTCCTTACATCTCTTAGATTCTTTAGCTTTTTTTTTCTTTCTCACTTTGACAGCCCAGCCTGTTGCTATGGTTACATGGCAGCGTGGGAGGTATAGGCAGGAAGAAATGAGCAAGAAGGAAGTGAGGACGCAGGGCGACTTTAAAGGGATAGTTCAGAGCTTTTGAAGCTTGAGCAGTCGGAGAATGTTCAGTTTGTAGAATTGAGATTGAAGTGCGTACACTCTAAGAAATGAAATGTTGAATTAACTTAACCAAGTAATGACAGCTGGTTCCACTGAACCTATAGTTAGAATTACCTGAAGTTATAATAGTGAAAAAGGGCCTTGCATGTCGCTAGTGTGTTCATTCATATCGATGCAAGTTTTTATCATTATTTGACAAATATTTGTAATTTCACTTCGAAGCAAAGCTGAAATATATCCAGTATCTGTTTCTCCATCTTCCATGGCCCTATTGACACTTCCACTGAGTTCAACTTTGACATGGCTACTGTAGCTTTCCCTATAATCCATCTGCATTCACTCTGGAGGGTCTGAGGTAAAACATAATTTTCCTAAAGAGATCAATACTGCCAAAGATTTCTTTGAACTTGTAATGAGCTTCCCACGGCAGAGGCCCCTGAGGTAACTAAATTTGATCCAGACCTGCAAACTGTTCATGTTTTGTCACTGTATTCCACTCATTAGCCATATAAGATCATGCTTTCAGTCCAGCTGTTGACAGGAATATTCTTTTTTATTTATATGAAATAACCATTCCCTGTGAACAATCAATTTCTAAGTCTAGACTGTGTCTGATTAACTGTAATTGGAAAGAGCAATGTTGTCCCTGTATGTTATTTTAGAGATTTATCCAATTAAAACAGCTGCTCTGAATATAGACTTGAACACTAGCAATTAAAACATATTAATTATGACCAGTAAGATGTGATATTCCAGACAAATATGAAATATCAATCTGATAGCCCTTTGATTGTTTAATCAGAAGATTGTAGGGTTCTTTGCTTGTTCAGGGACCATAAACACACTTCGTATTAATTCAGACATTCAAATTAATTGATTTGAGCACAGATTATTCAAACATTTGATTTAAACATCTTGTTCATTCATCACATATGATTTTTTAACTTATAACTCTAAAATCATGGAGTCTTCACTTATTCAGAGTGAAGAACGTTGACATCTGGCTTTCACTGAGAGTGCAGGAACCTTGGGAGAGAATGTCTATTTGAATGTTTTGTCTTCATGGAATGTAAACACGCGCTGAACAGAACCTTCTGGGTCTGGAAGGCCACGTAAAAAGTGGATTTATGCTGTAGATGAAAGGTTATGTTTATAGGTGAAAATTGGCCCTTTTGGTACGTTACAACACCAAGTTTAGGTTTCACCTCTTGACCCAAAGACAAACCTTATGCTTAGGGTTTATTTGGTTAAGCTGGCCCAGATTTACGTTGTAATACTAGCTGTTCATATGTGCTGGCTGGTCTAAATTTGTGCTTTTTAAAATGGAGGCAAAACTGGTTCTTTTTACTATTTGTTCCTGTATCTTCTTAATTAGCTGGCTTTGAATGAACATGGAACAAAAATAGAGACAATTTGGTGAAAGGTATTCCAACATATTTAAGTTTGACATAAAGTTTAATTTTTTTGCTCTTAAGTTACTTTAGGACATGTTAAAATACCACGTTCATATGTGTGTGTGTGAACATTTATTGTCATCCTGCCAAAGTTGTCTTCACAGATTTGGGAACCTTCAGTGTTCTTTTATCTGCTTGTCAGATGCCTGCCAGGTTTGTGTGAGAGGCGAGCACATAATCTGAAATCTGACACAAAAAGAAATAAATTATGTGAAGCCTCTGTGTCCTAATTACACTTTTCAGTTTGCCAGAAAAGGTTTTTTTTTTCCAGATGAATTCTCACATATCTGAGGATACTGGAAGACTCTGTTCCACACTGAGAACTTAAAAGTAATGTGGGGATTACAAAAACGTTTATTTTCTTTCTGTTGGTGGAATTTGTCCTTTTTGTTCAACCTCCGTTGTATAAATGTGGTCAGTTTGATGCCAAACAACCCAGCCACAGCCTGCTGTAGCTAGTGCTAACAAAGAACTCACACTAACATGAGCGCACTGTTACCAAGTAAGCCACAAAGTAAAAAGATCTACTCTGTTGGACAAAAAAATATTTCTTAAAAGTCCAGTAGCAACAAAGCCAGGTCACCATCAGTTTGTAATTTTGTAGCCTCTTTCAGCTTCGTCAAACGATTGTAGGCTGCGTCCATGTTCACTCTGGTTTTAGCTCTTTGCTCCACCAGGCTCAACCATGATGCCAACAAAAACAGCAGTATTCTTCTCCTCCTTGTGCTTTTTATTGATTGATTGAGCCACAAAAATAAACCATCAATGATGAACAAGAGTCTGCTTCTAGACCTGCAGAAAGAGACGAACAAACCAAAAAGAAGGGGATACACAACAATACAACTAGAGCAAGCTATCACTGCATCAACCTGATGAGGAATTATAAAGTCAACATTGTTTGACTGAACAATCACACGATAATAAGTCACCGAGCATTTAGTGCCAACCACAGCCTTAAGACATGTGTTTAATGTGTCCAAGTCCATATTTATTTGGTATATTTTTGACAAAACCAAACAAAACAGCAGCTGAAAACATTATGATGCAAGAAACTCATCTAGACTGCTGAACTTCATCATTGACAGTCTGGAAAATACTTTATTTTTTCCACTGTAAGAAAAACTATGTATATAAAAATATGTATAGGTTACATTTCTGAACTATACACCTGTACAGCCAAACTTTACTTTGTTCTATTCTCTGTAAGCTATGTGACAGAACCAGTAGTTGTATATATATATATATATATATATATATATATATATATATATATATATTAGTATTTTTTGCCACATATGAAGAAGTCAGAGCTGGAAACTGAACAGACAACTGCTTTTACAGTGGGTCCCAATAGAGAGCATCTTATTGCCCCTACAGATGTGTCTAATGGCACCTGCTTGGTGAAGCTCTGTGGGTTTGTAGAATGATGCTGGTAAAAGAATGTGGCTCAGCAAGTATTGGGCAGGGACATCATCCTTTGGGTGCCACGCGATGATGCTTCACATATATTTTTCTTGAACGGTGTCCTAAACAATTTGGTAGGGTTGTCTTTTACTATAGAGAAAAATGAAAATTCACAGGATTTATATAGTTTTATGTGATGATTCTACGGTGCAGTGAGATCTCTTTATTGTGAACGGTTAAAGGATTCCCCTATCTACTTAACAGACGTTGAGGAAGGGCTAAAGGTTCCCTCTCTCATTCAGACAAAAAGCTTTTTGAGTGGTGTACAGTTAAATTTGTCTTGTCAAAGCAGCATTAGACTTTAATATCATACTAAATGTCTTTCAGGTTGACTCTTAATGGTATTGAGAGAACAAATACCACCAGAAGCAGCCGACAGATGTACCGTCTAAAGTTATGTAGCCATGTGTGAGTAAAATATGAGGAAATTCTGCACAAATCAAATGAAAAAATAATTTACCTCCATGCAGGATTTTGCTGAGTGCTTCTGCCAGAAATGAAAAAAAAAAAAAAACGGATTTCACAAAAGTAGGCCAAGCCTTCCCTCGTTTTGTACTGCCCCACCATTAATCACTGCAGGGACACAATAAACACAACACTGGCTTTGGGGCTGTTTATCTTGCCTGGAGTTCTTAATTTTGCCTACACTTGCCCTTTATGTCACTTATCATCAGACAGGAAAGTTTCATAAATAGGAAAAAAGCTCTAATACCAGCAGAGCATTATTAGTTTAATTAGGTTGCTGTTGTTCCCACAATAATTGTAATAATTTGATTGGTGCATATAGCTGAGTCCTTGTGTCAGTATTGCCAAGTTTGTTACTGAAGTGTTTTATTGATCAGTTCTGGCAGCAGAAAAGGAGCTTCTTTGCTATTAATCTTGGAGCCTTGGAAATGTCAAACGGAGAATCTGCGTGCATGCAAAGAATCGCTGAATTTTGCTTATCCAATCAAGTCGAGCATCAGCTTTGTGAATTTTTTGCCCAAATAAATAAAACTGGACACATTTTTTCTTCCTTTTAGACAGTTTTGCTGGGCTTTAAACCTCCATCAGCAAAGCACTAAACAACGAAATGCTGTATTGATTTAATCAAAGCAAATGACCCGCTGAGATCGGGTTGAGCAGGATTTAGTCGTCCCATTATGGACAAAATAAAAAAAAAATGTCCTGAGATGTTGACATCATGGTGTGGAGACTCAAATCAGAAGTTATAAAACTGGTTTTATAGCCGAATTTCCCTGGAAAGATAAAAGTTTTACTAGAAGTAGCAACAACGGATAAAGCAGTTAACACTGAAATGGCATAATTTGTAAGTTTATTGTTAATTTTTCATCTTCAGAAAATGAATTTAGGATTTTATTTTGATAGCTTGTGGGCAGTCATCTTAAAGTCATGTTTGTTGTTGTTGAGAACTGGTTAGCTGAATCCAAATGTCTTGGTAAATGAGTTTTTGTATTTTGCTTTCGATTGAATCTTGTTTTATGTCACACATAATCTCCCTAAGCTTTACTTTAATAAGTCTCTCTTGCCCATTTCAGTCAGTTTACCTTTTTCCCTTTGCACCACAATGTTCTTGCTGATTTCTTTAGTAGTTTAGTTATACTGATTATTGCCATCATTATAGATTTTCTTTGGTTTCCTTTGTTTGTTTTTGCCTTTGCTTTATTTGTCCCTTTAGTTTTGAGTCCTGTTTACATTCACTTACATTTTAACTTGAAATACCTTACTGTCCTTTAAAGACCAAGTTCACTGGTTTTTCAACACATTTGCAGTTGTCTATAGTATAAATGAATGCCTGGTGGGATAAAAAAAAAACAAAGTTGAAGTGTTTTTTTTTCACAAATAACACAAACCTGAAGCAGTTCTGCCATGTGGCGGAGTCGCTAATGCTAACTTTTAGCTTCTATTAGTCCAGACGTGCTCTCTTTATTCACGGAAGCCAACTGGACAACAGCCTTGTAGCAAGCCAAGATGGGTGAGTCCATAAATGACAATTTAGTATCGTGACGAACAATTGACAGGCTCTTCTAATTAGTTTCCTCTTCTATTTTGTATCAGCCGCTTATGCAGGAAGGCTATTTTCACATTTAGTCTGCATAGCCCAATCACATTTCAAAAACAAGAAACGCTTTCTCCGTGAACTTGGTCATTAACCTCCTAGGGCCGTGTCCACATACGTGGACATTAACTCCTTGCACTTTAAAATTTTATTCTCTTCTACGTAGACCTTTTTGTTATTTTTCATAGACACGTTGTATGATTTTAATTTAAAAAACAATGTTGTTGTCTTTCTGATTTTAGGATATTTGACAGTATTTTTATTAAATAAATTTTTATTGAAGTAAAATGTTTGTAACTTTGTTTCTGTTAATTACAGCCGACTAATCTGTAATAGATATATGTTTTTTCTTTTAAATCAAACCAAATACAAGTTTGGGTCCCAGGAGGTTAATACAGCTTTGTTTCTCGTTTTTTTTAATTTTTTTTATTTTTTTTTGATAGTTTGGATAATCTGTCTTTTTCATCTTCCTGTGACCCTAAATTACAACATTTAAATACTTTTAGTGACCATAAAATGAACAGTTAAGCAGCTTTTCTGAACTACTACATCCAGAATTTTAATCCTTGAGAAAAGGTTGCTCTAAAGAACAAATATTGAATGTGTAAAACTCAGATGTGAATGTAAGCACATATATTGATACTCTGCAAAATAATTGGTTCATTGCATAAACAACTTAAAATTCACATGATACAATTTTTATTTCAGCCATCAATCAGAAAATGGTGATTCAGTACCAGTTTTTAATTAAAACAATGCAGTTAAACATCATGAATGGCACTAGAAGAAGAGTTCTACATAAGCTCCATTACAAAAATCACAAACCTACATGTTTTCTAATTGTTCAGGGGATGCCTGAAGAAATGAACACTAAGTGGGTAATGGATCAGATTTTATTGGTACATCTAAATTTGAACCAAAAGCTGGATAAATGCAGGTCCATTCTACTAATGTAATTACATGAATCAATGTAATCTGGTCCCTCCATCTGGCTTGTGAGTCATTTCTCTTAGGCTTACATTCAAAAAATAAAATTGAAAGAAAAGAACATTAAAACTCAAGACGAGTCTAAAGAACCACTTTTTATGGTTGTTCAGTGAATGAAAAATATCTGAATACTTTAATAATAATGCACTCTACAAAGGAAGTTTCAAAGACAACACAAAAGCAACTTAACACATTTCTTTACCCATCAATCATCTCTAAATTCCTTCCTTCTATTTGAAACTTGTGTACTCTTTTGTCTTTTGGTCCAAAATGGTTTTGAATTCAGTCTTTTAGGGTGGATTTTTATTCACCTTGTTTACTTGGTTCAGTGGTTCAAACTACTTTCTTTCTTTGGGAGAATGTTCTTAGAAGGATGTTTTCGTAGCACTAAACCGAACAAAGAGTTGAAGAAATCATAAGAAATAGGCTGTTTATGAATGTGCGTCATTACAAAGACAAGTCAAAGGATATACCTGAATGAAAATTTGTTCATTTAGTAGGAGTACTTTTTAAAAAAGCAAACCATTACAGAGTAATACAAGGAATATTAGCCAATTAAAGAACCCCCTTTGATTTCTTGTTTAGCTGATTATTGTGTCTGAGTTTTAATGCACATAAACCACAAAAGAATAAATACACGATATAAAGAAGAAGAAACTTAGTGCTTTAGTTGCTTTATATTTACTTCGTCCATGAAACCCATTTTCACAGCTGGCCCACTTTTCTGTGAATTTTAAAAAGCTGCAAGCGCTGTAGGAACCTGTATCATAAATTCATAATCTGATATGCTACACTCTGCAAATGATACTCAACACCATTAACAAAAGGTACCTTATTAGTTCAAATGCACAGAAGTGTCAGAAATAATTAACGGTGCCACACGGAGGCAGTGATGGAAACAAAAACAGACATGATCCTGATCTAAAACGAGTAATCTTGTAAATAACACAACTTTAAAAAGTCCTACTGTGCATGTTATGACCAATTGTGCTTTTATTTGAACTTCATCCGGTTCTATTGGCCTTTAAAGAAAAAGTCACCCCCTACCAGAGTCTTACTTCACTCCCACTTCCTGTTTAAAAAAGGCAACAACTGATGTTGCCTGGCAGACCGAGAGAGCAAAGCCGATACACAAATACACACACACAGGCACTGTGACATCATACAGTACTAGCTAATGTCATAGGGTACCTCTAGGCCAATAGCGGTGGCAAATTTAAATTGAAATGTAATGCAGAGTTATTACCTGAAGAGGGCGCAACACTGAGTTTTAGGCAGAATATTTAAATTTTCACCAAGGTGTACTAAAGTGCCAAAATAATGACAACACATGTCTACAGCACAATTAGACTCTAATTTATATAGTTTATCAGTAAAAACTAGTTGATTTGAGGGTGACTTGCTCTTTAAGTAACTTTATACTTCACATTCAAACAGGGAGGCATAAAAGGAAGATTTCTGCAACGTCCTGTGCTAAAAGTGAATGTTAAATCGTTAAAGATGTTGGTGTCCTGGGTCATCCCATCACATTTAAATCTTAATAATTCTACGGTGGATAGCAAATGTTACATTGATTTATTGGTCTAGTTATTGTTTTGCAGATTTTTTTTTTCCAAAATGCACATGGAACTCTATTTTTTTGTTTCCCCACAGTGAAGAAAAACAGAAACAAAAAAAATGTAATATATGTAGAAAATAGATATTGTTTTCCCTGCAAAAAATTGCAAAAAATGTATAAACAGTTAGTATCCTCATGAAGATTTTAATAGAGAAAAAAATCATGAGCCAAAGACACATTTCTTTAGATTTTAGCTGTTTTTATAGACCCAATTTTTTAAGTGCAAATGTGTGAAACTATACAATTTGAAAAATTTTAAAAAAAATTACAAATTTTATTGAACAAAACCAATTTCTGATTTACATTAAATTAAAATAAACTATATTCAGTTTATTTATAGTCACCAGTTCACAAAAAATATTAAAGCTCTTTGTATCCATTCAATTAACATGTTTGTGTTAATCAGAAATTCTAAGCAAAATTGACTGTCTCCCTAGTGGTTGCAGTATAAGTTTTAGGTCCACCCCCTCATGCAAATAAATGATAGAATAAAATACATCTGAGTTAGAGTTTTCCAAGTGTTGACTTTTGATGATTCACAGTTTTACATTCTGATAATCATTTTAAATTAATTTATCTTTATTTTATTATTTTGTTATTAAACAAAAATACCATTTGTATGTGCGCGAGTGGCCCGACAGCTCTTTAACTCCACGTCAACACCTATAAACACAGTATTTTGGCTTTGTTTATTAGAACACTGTCCTTAGATATACACAGCTTTTGATCTGTCCAAATTCATTTTCTGTACAACTTCTACATCTAAAATCCTAAATGGCTACTGCCCTCATTAGTTTGTAGATTCTGAAATGTCTTTGGATTGTAGATTTCTAGTATAACCTCAGCAATGAGTTTTTTTCTTTTATTTTGTCCTGAATGTCATTTGTGACTTTTTCTTACAGTTTTCTGTTTTGTATTTATCAGTGCCGTTCAGTTTATTATTTTGTGCCTTTTGTTATTATTAAATGCATGTACTCCATCCATCTGAGCATCCGGTCATATGTTTATGTTAACTCCTTACATCTCGTAACATAAGTGGGGGCTCGTCTGTGATACAAACCAAGGACATCCCTTGAATATTTATAATTATTTTACTTTGAGCATTTTCAAAGAATAAAGTATTTAAATGCATAGCAAACATTTAAACTATAGAAACCTAATGGGCAAATGGAAAAGCTGGATCTTAGATGAGTAAATTGGAAAAAAAAAACATTAAATGTGTCGCTACTGATGCTCCATCTCTCTGTGCTCTATAACCGGGGATATATAGTAATTAAGTCTGAATCTCACAGTTGATCCTATGATTGCCCTCTTAGTGAGCCTATTTAGTAGAAACTGCAGATATAAAACAACAGGGAATGATTGGAAGACTCAGACTGTGAGTGATGGTGCCATTGAAGTATGTTCCCAATTTATGCAAGGACAAAACTGGAAGAAAGGAGTACAGAATTATACATTTGACTTAATCCATCTTTTCAGGAGATTGTAGAAACGGTACAGAAAAATACAAAAAAGAAGGAAAGAGGAAGCTGAGAATAAAATCGAGGAAGGTGGAGTAAACACGGACAAGATTAGTGTCTGTTAAATCAGTTTGGAGGATTTAAGTCCACGTTTCTATGGCAACAGACATATGGTGACTTACCTGCATGGAGGCGAGAGTGGGAGGCAGGGATTCACGAACTCTTCGTGTGTGTGTGTTTGTGTGTGTCGGACCTCATTAGTCAGATTGGACATGATGACACTCAGCAGAGACAAATCAATAGTAACTCCCTAAGACAGCAACTGTCTCCTCGTTTCTCCTGGTCTAATTAATTTTTTATGCTCTTTGGCCACTGCCAATCAGCAGCGGGTTCACATACACGCCTCATTTTCTTCACGGCTGTGTATCGATATGTTTGTGAGGCGGATAAAAGGCCTGTGAATGTAAACAATAGCAAACTCTCATAAAACACAAGCAACATCTTAATTGCTCATTTTATATTTTTTTGGATCCTTTCTAAGTACTACAATCATTTTGGCACTTCCTACAGAAGTACTAAAAAAGGCCTCTACTTAGCATTCTTCCCCTGCTTTCAATGACCCACTTTCTTAGAAAGCAGGCTTTTTAAAATTCTCATCTATTACAAAAAGAAAGAATTTGCTAATTCTAGTTGCGTTATGTCCTTACCTCTTCCTCTGCTATAGATGTGCAATGGTAGCGCTGGTATTTCATCGCCCAATTAAGTGGTTTTAACCTCCAAACTTTGTAGACAACTTAGGGGAGGAATAAAAGCAAATAGCAATTCCCAAAAGCTCTTGATTCATTAGTTGAGCACGTTCCATCTGCTGTTGAAACGGTGCAAGTTCCACTTCCCTGTCTCTGAATCATGCTGCGTCGATCCTCAACACAGCGTCTTTCCATCTTGCAGCCCTATGTTGTGGTTATTGATAAATTTTTCAAAGGGGACGCTGTGAAGTAAAACAAGTGCAAGGCAGCACATCACTGTCATTTCTGGCCGCCTTTTGGCTTGCATTTCTGGCAGGGTTTTTTTTAACAGCAATCCTAGAAGAAGAAGAAAAAAAGAACATTTCAAGAGCAGAGGCTTGGAGAAGGGCTTTAACTGGAGCACAGGATGTTTGTATAAGCAACAGTCAAGTCAGTGGTGAAGCAGTTTGGGAGGAGAAGCACATCATAACCGCAAGACAAGAAGGAACATTTGAAGTTGGAGAGCTGAAGATCAGTGGAATATCTCAGCAAGAAGACAGTTTAAACGTAGTAAAATCCCCACTTTTTGGTCCCAGATACCAAACGTCTCACTGAGCTGTGACTTGGCGATATATTCCAAACAGCATTTTTAAGGGAGATTCAAGAATATCTTGAAATCCTCTCAAGGATTCTCAAGTCAGATCCAATCAGCGACTTGTGATGAGTTTACCTCGCAGAAACATACGTGTATACAGCTAGAACTAAGGAGCTGCAAACAAGTGTAAAAGGGCAGCCGGGGACGTGTGTTTGTCTCTGAAATGGGTAATCACATTTAAAATGAAAATGCATTAAGGTGAAACGGCATTAAGCTGAAAGTAACAATGAAGTGTGGGATTATTTATAGCACTTACCAATAGTTCTCCAGGAGGGTATAAAAGCCCTTCAGAATTTTAAATGGCTTTAGTAAATGTATGTTTCTACACGTCACCAAGAGCATGACGTCCTGAAGCATTCCATTTCATTTGAATACATTTGTGCTCCAACAGAAAGCCCGTTTTGTAAAATCAGTTTTCTCCACGTGAGGACGGCTTTAACAGGAGTTTTCACTCGCTCTCAAGATGTTTATTTCCTCTCCTTATAATGGAGAACAATACCATCAGCAGTCTCATAGTGTTTTGATCTTTTCTGTTGTAGTCATTATGAAGTGTTGCATTTTCACTTTACTGCTAGAGAAAAAAGTGACTGCATGCACATACGCTGCAAGGAGCTATCTGGCAATCTGAATGCCATTGGGTCACAAAGGTACACTGCATTAATTTTGTTGTAAAGTTAAACTCACATTTCCTCCATAATGCTCAATCCCACATCCAAGCCTTCAGTTTGGTCTTTATCCACCCTACCAACATTTTTGACCAATCATTCGAGTTTTATGTTTTAGTTTTTATCAGAGAATGGTTGGCATACATTCACACATAATGAAGACCCCCTTACAACATCCATGACCTATAGGACGCCTAAGTCTATTGGACAACAAACAACATGTTGTAGTCGCCGCTATGGATGTCAGTCAATGGGAAAGTCTGCCATACACTGTCGAAGAAGACACAAATACATTATTTTTCTAAATAAAAGACCAAAGTACATATATCTGCTCTTGGCTCAAAGAAAAGCCCAAGTCCAAATAGTCTAAGTTGATGCCAAGGCCATTTCAAATCACCATCTTAGTTTTGCTCAGTCACAGTAACACCTCGTCTAATAGAGCGCTATGATTGGCCCACCAAACCGATAGAGCACTGTGATTAACATGCCATTAGACTGGCCGGGGCTACTGAGGTTCCAGTTGAGTGTAACTAGACCAACATGAACAGCAAAATTATTTTGCTTCTGCTATTGTTCGTCTAGATTTGTAGGCTATCCAAGAGAAGCTTTCCTGCAATGTATCTGATCCTATCATGTATGTATGGCTGTATGTCTCTTGCACCTTGTCACCTTGTCAAGATGCTTGAAGGCAACACCATGCCAGCATGATGACTTTGACATTTTGGGTTATATCCAAGGTCTATATTGCCAGTCCTCCCTTAAATTCTTGATGACCAAGCCACTCCTGTGAATCCCTTGTCAGGTATATACGGCCTCCTCATCCTACCCAAGACCTCCAGATGGTGCCACTACAGTGACAAACAACCACAACCTTGTTACTGAAGTTCTATGTGAGGTCAAAACAACAGTCAAGTCATCATGTTCTATCATGCATGAAGTAGAGCCCACTGCATTCTTAATACGCATCAAGACCAACAACATAAGGTTGGAACTTTTTATGTCTTATGGCCCAAGGCTGGGTCTGAGAAGCCTAGGAGCCATCTCAGAGTAATCCGTGAAAGGACTAAGGCAAGCATGGTTTTCTATAGTTACACAATTTTAGCCATCAAGTGAAGTAGTCGGAGTACCATAACAAGTGGCGTCTGTAAAGGTAAATAAGTCTTACAGCTCTGGTATTCATGTAGCTATGATGCAAACTAACAGAGGTGTGACCAAGTCACTGCTTTGCTAGTCATAAGTCAATCATAAGTCTTTCCAGTCAAGTCCAAGTCAAAGACAACCAAGCCCAAGTCGAGTCCAAAGTCAATGATGTGGAAGTCCAAGTCAAGTTCAAGTGCTTAACTTTGAATTTTCAAGTCATAATCAAGTCATCTGTCCAACTTCAATTTAATGGCAATGATGATAAATACATTCCAGAAATAAATCTTCTTAAGGCTTCATTTATTTGCTCAAACAAGCAGAAAGTGCAGCTGAAACAGATTATAAACAAAGGGCTGCTGCATTTAGCAGTACAAGATAAAACCCAGAACGAAGAATGATTTATGATTATTTTCCATGTTGTGCCACTTTTGTGCTAAAATATCAAATATGCTTAAGTCATCATCAAGTCAACAGATGCAAGCCGATTCAAGTCGCAAGTCATTGGCGTTCAAGTCCGAGTCAAGTCGTAAGTCTTTATAGATTTTATCAAGTCAAGTCAGAAGCCAATAAATAATGACTTGAGTCCAAGTCATGTCACTCAAGTCCACACCTCTGAAAACTAATATGGCATAATCAAGGAAGGTGTGAAGGTAGGCACATTCTGTTGTCTAACTAGTTTTATTTGTCCACAAACATATAAATTGCAAACTGGCTCGACTCATCCATCATGCTTTTGATGGAATTGTTTGAAGCAGACGTCCATCACACATGTTATGCGTAGTGTTCCACATCAACAGCACTGAGTTCCACGCCATACCTCATTTAGCTTCACAATGTCAACTTGATTGATGAAAGTTCCCATCCATGCGGCTCGTGGATGGCTTGGATGCTGATTTATGAATTGCTAGGGGTAACCCAAAGACGGATTATCTTTGCCGCCATATTGCTGAACGATTTTGTTAAAGAGGCTTTAGTGAGGTTCATTCACATTTCTTCGTATTCCAAAATGAAGAATCACCCAATATCTGTTTATTTTTTTTTCTTTTTGGGAAAACACGACCAGTTAATAAATTACGTTTGCTGCCATAAAGAGCTCCTGAGCAGGAGCCACTTTCCTATGTTCCTTTTCGAGCTTCCGATTTCCTTGTAAATTTTTTATGTTTCACATCAGCGGAGTCTGGCGGTAATTCCCGTTTTAATCTAATGTTCACATCTGTTTTGGTTTATGTTGACGCTCTAGTAGGGAGGCACTAAAGTGATCTTCTTTAGCTCCCTTTATTAGATTCTAACTCTTCTATTTGTGCTTGGAGAAAAGTTGGTATAATTAAAGTGTCCTCTTTAATAACTTTTGTTTAGAGTCGGTGGATGTTATGTGGAGAATTGAGAGGGAAACCTTCTAGAAATATTTGTTTTCCACATCTTTATATGTAGTTTTTGGAACGTTGGGGTTTTCGTTTGCTTTCTTGCTGGTGTTTCTGTGAAGTTTCAGCTAGCTTCATTGCTCAGCTGTGGCTTAATAGTTGAAGAGTCACCTGCTGTAACTTCATTGAATGTTTGCAGCCGAGTCAGACTGTGTGTTTTCTCCCAGTATACCACCTCTTCCGCTCTGACTCCCTCACAACAACAAGACTCCCCTCTGTTCTCTTCCCCCAATCAGTCCCATTTGTTTACTGTTTTCTAAAAATTCTGTCTGTCTTTTCCTTTTATCTGTGTCGTCCCGCTCGCTTCCCTTGTCTCACTCTTTGTTCTCCTTCTCTCACTGCTTATCTCTATCCCATCGTCCCCTCTTGCCTCTGACTGACAGTGTTATAAATTGATTTTCAGCCCGGTGTGTTCTCTCTGTTTCTCTCTAGGCATTTCCCTTATTTAGCCTCAACCACTCCAGGGTATAGTCTAGACCGCGGGCCAACTGTCAGTCACTGGCAGCGTGGAGCAGTCTAATTCTTGGCTGACAAGTACTCCTGACAGCAGGAACCAATGGGACGTTTCAAACATGCTTACTCTCTCTTGCTGTCTCTCTCTATTGTGTTTTTTTGCCTTTGCTATCTCTCTGTCTTCACTCATTCTTACCCTGTCTGCCCCTGCCACTCCGCTATTTATTCAGCCATCTCTTTTAAGTCCTGGTTTTTCCACCTCTCTGGTATTCCCATCCCTCATTCAGTACATTACCTTCTCTTTTTTTTGTCCCTTTTTTTAAATCCATAACCAGGTTACCTAGACTGCCCTGGACATTTTTAAACTTCAGTGCAAGAAGAAGGAAGCGATACCTCAGGTTGGCCAGTAGGTGACAGCAACAGTGGTATTAATGGATTTGTCCAAATACAAAAGAAGATTTTTCTTGAGTGATTCCTATGAAGAGATGTTGCTCTTTTTCTGTATTTATAAATACACTTCCATTCCTCCTGATTGGTGACAGTGGCACAGGAGTTAAGTGCTCGCCCCGTAATCGGAAGGTTGCAGGTTCGAGCCCCGTTCCATCTGTCGCTGTCGTCGTGTCTTTGGGCAAGACACTTAACCCCCTTGCCTGCTGGTGGTGGTCGGAGGGACCGGTGGCGCCAGTGCTCGGCAGCCTCGCCTCTGTCAGTGCGCCCCAGGGCAGCTGTGGTTACATCGTAGCTCATCCCCACCAGTGTGTGAATGTGTGTGTGAATGGGTGAATGACTGATCGTGTAGTAAAGCGCCTTGGGGGGTTCCAGGACTCTAGAAGCCCGTAGCAGCTCTTTGCTGCTTCTATAGCAGCACTTTCTCTCCCTGTTTTCTTCACGTGACCCATAGATCAAATAGAAAATTTGGTTTAATGAACTGGTGTCTAGACATTCTTTAATGTGATCTAATTATATTTTCATGGTACTCTGTATTGAGTGTAGTACAGAGAATGTAATTTGTCCTTTAAATTATACTTTTATCAGCATTAAGTTTCAAAACTGCCAACCGCTCACACAGGTGTCCTTATAATACTGGGTTTCACAACTCAATGAGCAATTCTCATAAATGGCAAGTTCACTGAGAAACCCTTTTTTACTTGATATTTCTGAAGTAACAAGAATTAGCCGCCAATAGAAATGGAGAAACGCTCACATTAGAAAAGCCAGTTAAATTCACATCATACCTAAAATAACTATTTATGGACTCGGCCATCTTGGCTCGTGACGGGGAAGGCTGTTGTTGATTTGGCATCCAGGAGAGCGCAGAGCATGTCTCGGCTAGTAGAAGCTAACTGTTAGCATTAGCAACTCCACCACACGGCAGCATTCTTTCAGGATTGTGTTTGTTGTGGAGATAGAACATCAGAGTATCAAAGCAAGTGGATTGAGTGGTAATCGTTGTACTGTTAGCCAGTCAGAGGTGAGATGTCCAAATATCAGGAAATAGGACTCTAAGCCTGGCTTTGTTCTGCTCCCCTCTGCTCTGGCTCATTTTCTTTTTCCAGAGACAGGAGTGCTAGAGCTTTTTTCCACAGAGAATAATAAAGAAAAAGCAACAACACATTCATTCTTACTCTGTGTTTTTCCTTTTCAGTGTTGAGACCTAATTTTATTTACTACATTGCATATAGGTTTAGAAAAACCCTTCCAACAGTAACGTTGTTGTGGTTTCCAAGCATTAGAACGCTCCAGCAGAGGCTCCGACAGCATCCTAAATCCAAAATGTAAATGGCTTCAACTAAATGGGCTGTTTTTCCAGTACACTTTAGAAACCATTTACAAAAGCCTGTTTTCAGCTCAAATGCTTTGGTTATTGGTGGCAGATACAGCAAAAAAAATGTTTGGCAAACGATGAGTTACTGCAGACAGGGACGGATTTCTCTGAAACGTAAAAACGAATTAAAAAGATCTAAAAATGCATAATTAGTACACACGGCGCATCGCACAATGGAGCTTCAATGCTGTTTTGAACAAAATACTGACTCCATTTGTCTGCAGTGATTTGATTGGTCAATTTACTCTATTTGGACTCTGTTCCTTTCTTTATTCACGGGAGAATCAAAGAGATGAAAGTTTTTTTAGGCAAATCTGGTAATAAAGAAAAAGCAACAAATCAAGATAAAAGTCCCAGAGTGAGACAGAAAATTCATTAAAAAGAACCAAAAGCCTATCGTTCTCAGAGAATGACTTCACCCTACTGATTAGAATAAAGCAGGATTCCTTAATGTTTCTCAGATGTGTGCACACTCTCAAGAAAAAACAGATCACGATTACCAATTCACTTATTTAGGTAAAGAAAATTATGATTTGACCAATTGTTCTTCTACCGGTCATCCATCTCGATGCATGCATGCATGGATTTTCTCCGGGTATTCTGGTTTTCTCTCACTGGCTAAAAACAAGCATGATAGGTTAATGCCCTGCCTTGCTTTATTCAAAACCGTAAGTCACTTTGGGGCTGGGGCTGGGGCCTATCTCCAGCAGTCAACGGGCAAGTAGGCAGGGTACACCCTGGACAGAGAGCCAGTCCATCGCAGGGCAACACAGAGACACACAGGACAAACAACCATGCACACACACACACACCTAAGGACAATTTAGACAGACCAGTCAACCTAACAGTCATGTTTTTGGACGGCGGGACGAAGCCGGAGTACCCAAAGAGAACCCACGCATGCACAGGGAGAACATGCAAACTCCATGCAGAAAGATCCCAGGCCGAGAATCGAACCCAGGGCCTTCTCACTGCAAGGCAACAGCTCTAACCACTGCACAGCCATAAACATTTTCCAAATTGTAAAAGAGAACTGGTCTGTCTTGATTCAAAGGGGCCTTAACACTGCTCCTTGGTAATCCGGTAGGCAGTTTTTCTTTGAGGAGAAGAGATCAAGCTCATATGTTTCAGACGAGGGTTCATTAAATCAGCTCAATTCACGAAGCACATTTTCTTTGTCTTTAAGCTCCTTTTTATCCAGGGAGGTTTTTTTGCTGAGCATGCACGCTCTTTTCCAGTTAAACCCTGTTCCTCGTTAGCACCGGTGCATGTGCTCACACCTGGGAGCCACTCAGTCCAACTACAAATCTTTCACTGTTTGCAAATTAGCATCTCCATTTAAGTCTTGCTTCAAACGAATTCCCACCCATAATCCATCTGGAGTCAAACGCTTTGTTCATTTTTGTCAAAAGGTCTGGCTTTGTCTCCATTTCACTTAGAATAAAGATGGGTTTAGTGTGATGTGTGGTTTGTTGGTGGACAGTGTCCTCTCCATAGGTGTGTGTGTGTGTGTGTGTGTGTGTGTGTGTGTGTGTGTGTGTGTGTGTGTGTGTGTGTGTGTGTGTGTGTGTGTGTGTGTGTGTGTGTGTGTGTGTGTGTGTGTGAGAAAGAGAATGAAGAAAATGGGTAACAAATGGTGGAATAAGTGAAACGTTTAAATGGAAAATGTGTTTAATAAACTGAGTAATACAGGGAACGTTTTCCGCTAAATCTTCATGTGTGTGTGTTTGTGTATTCATCGGTGTGTTTAGGTGAAACTTCCTGCCCATGTGCCTGGTTTTGACCATGTGCTGGTGTGTGTGTGCGTGTAAAGAGGCCGGCTGTCAGTTTCGGTCTGGTAGTCAGCATAATTAGAAGTCTCGCTCATCTCTTCTCTTTCTTCCTCCCTTCTTTTCCTCTACTTTCCCAGCTCATCCCCCTTTCTTTTTTCCCGACACTCTCACCTCTGTCCCTCTGAGCGAGGAGTCCTGAATCATCCTTCCATTCTTGCACAATGGTCGACGAGAGGGGAATTTAGTTTATTCTAATTTCCATCTCTGTCCTTGCATCCCTACTTTGCACGTAATGTTATCCACCCATGCTCAAGTATTTTCATGGTGGACTTGTCTCAGTGGATAACGATTTTTACTGAGAATTTAATTGACCCTTGCTTTTTTAATTGGGACAGTTTTTTTTCTGTTTCATTCTTTGCCGTACCTGTTTTTGGTCTTTGAATGGAATGAGCCAGTAGGAAGGCCAGTAGCAGAGTAGCATAGTAGAAACACGTGTGTGCACATTGGTGTACTCCAAAATAGCTCTGCTTGTCTCTCCAAGTTATTTAATATCTCATCTCTGGTTGGTTGTGAAGGGATGGAGACGTTAATTGCAGCCCAGACTGCCACTGGTCATTATATCAGTTGCTGTGATTGTCTTGGAATTGTCAGGGTAAACGAGGGCTGGAGCAACACAAACAAACACACATATGTAGACAGTTTTTTTAGTCGGGGTTCTGTCTTGGATAATTGGTCTGAAAAGCATCCAGTGTGATTGTCCCTGTGGCCCTGGCTGCCGTGGTAAATAATGAGGCTCATAAACGTGAAACGCAAGAGGATGATCATTGTGACTTGAGCTTTGCACACAGAGGAGATTAATTAAGGCGAGAACCTAAAACATACACTGAGAGCAATTATCAATTATACAGGTTCATTTGAAAGTTAAAGTAACAGAAATGCATGTTGCCACAAGGTATTCTGGAGCTTAGTTTGGAACTTTTTCTCCCTCATTATGTAGTTTGGTCTCCGTCGTTTGCAGTCATGTAAAACAGAAGGATTTGTCATGTGAGAACGCTGCTTTTACGTATTTTTAGGCCAGAAGATCTGCAGTCGAGCAGTTTCATCTGCATGACGCCGTTTCCCTAAAAGCTGCAAGAGTTCCTCTCTATAAGCCCGTTGCACAGTCCGGCTCCCCTTTCAGAGGATGGAGTGAAGAGTTTCCTCATCAGGAATTGATGATGGCATTGCACTCTGGAAAAAACTTCCCTCTTGGACGTTGGGAGGTTTTTTTCTAGCACCTGTGGTGTGTTTGATATAAAAGGGAATCTTTGAGATCAAAAGGAGGAGATAATCATCCTGATGTGAAGCGTAAAGTCCAATGAGATCAATTACATTTACATTTCACAATTTAGGCGTTAAGCGGGCGCCGTAGCCCTGAGAGATTGAGAGTCAGCGCGGCAGTGAAATTAGCTTCACTTTTAATTTATCAGAGCGAGCACCGTCTTAAAGGAAGTGCAAAGAAAGCCATATTCATAAAGCCTAAACACACTGACTTAATACGATGGCCACAGAAAGAACAAATAGATGGTAATTATATTGACACCATCATCAGCAACATTTCCTTTCATTCAATTCATTAAACACAGTGGTGATCTGATAAAGATATAATTCATAACCTGCCCAATTGCCGACATATTCAATACAGCCATGGGTTCTTGGTGCCAGCAGCTGTCTTTGCCTCCCTTCCCTGCCACCACTCCAAGAACCTTAATAAAGTGCCTGCAGCTCATTAAGATCTGGAAGTATTTATCTTCTACCTCTTTAAGGATTCCAAAAGTTCAAAAAACTTCCGGTCGTGTTCTCCGTCACTTTCCGGTAAATTTATATATCTGAGAGCACAGGTCCCTTAAATTGCTGAGTCATGTTTAGAGGCATTTCTAAAGCTGACCCATCATCACTGTCGATTTTGACACGTCGGTGGGGCAATTGATAAGCAAAAACAAAGCAATATCCAGCTTTTGATCTTGTGAAGGCACTCTAGGCGAGTCCAGGGGAATTCTCGGTTTCCTTATTGATTTTACCTCTAAAGCCTGCTGGAAGCCTTGCTCAGTGGCAACAGTTTCCAGTCAATCATGAGACCTGGGTTCAAACATCTTGGGCTGAATGAGAATGCAGAGCACCCATCGAGGCTGCTGTGAAACCCTTCCTAGCCTCTGCCCTTGCTATGGGGAAGTACAGTGGGGAAAGATTACAGAGCTGGCAGCATCTCAAGCTTCAGATATCTGGAGCTGCACTGTAAGGAGTTCCTGTCTTGGCTGCAATCACTGCATATGCGCTTGATTAACATATCATGTAAAAGTATCTGAAACCAGGGCATCAAAATAAAACTAACCTACTTAGTGTTGCTCATGCTAATATGTAGAAATTCTCCGTCAGTAACTATTTAGGCCATTTTTATGACAAATGCTTTTGTGTGTGTTTTGTGTCACTTGATGTACTTTTTGATGTCACACGGCTTGAATATAGCTCTAACAGTTTTCTTCTGTTTGCATTAGACATTTGGCCCTCTTGAACAAAAACTATCCTCCTAGATGGTTAAATGCTATTGTGTAAACATTCATGCATGTCTTTCTGAAATAAGTATGTGGTGTCTCTTTTCATTCACAGGTTTCATCTACACTTGTGGCGGTACTCTAAAAGGCCGTAACGGCAGTATAGAGTCGCCTGGCTTTCCCTACGGCTACCCCAATGGGGCAAACTGCACCTGGGTCATTGTTGGGGAGGAAGGAAGTAGAATCCAGCTCATCTTCTTGTCGTTTGCTATAGAAGAAGAGTACGACTTTCTGTCCTTGTATGATGGACACCCACACCCTGCTAACTTCCGGACCAGGTAGGGTAATTTAATTTTTTTTTATATGTAAACTAGTTGAACACTTTTTGAGTCACCTCTGTTCGATTGCTCGTTAACACAAATGGCTGATTAGCTCAAGGCATTTGCTGATCTAGACGTCATTAATGACTTACTAAAGTTCAAACCATTACTCAGGGTGAGGAAGAACCAAGATCTAATGTACACTAAACGTGTGATGGTGGTTGGTGCCACCCATAACCATTTATTTGAAATAATAAAAAAATATTCAGTGAGCAGCATTTAGGTGGACGAAAATGTCTGTTGATGATAGAGATCAAAGGGAACTGGAAAGACTTGAACTCAGTCTCTGAGGAACATTTCCACGATGAATTAATGCTACAAAGTAAAGTAGCTGTGAAGACAAAAGTGGGGTCTGACCCGGTACTAGTAAGATGTACTTTATAAGGTTTCCAAGGAGTGTACACACAGTTTTAAATACATTAACTATAAGCAGTATGGAACAAGCTTTGAAAAAAAAAAAGATGCACCGAATAAAGGAAACTGTACCATAATTGCTTTAGATTAAACTTTTTTAACCCTTTAAGACCGGCGGGAGCGCCGGTGCTCCCATTTCTGTGTTCTGTGTTCAAATGCTTGTAAAACTGAAACTAAATAAAATAGAACAACATTTTTTTTTTGCATATTAAACCAGAGGAGTTACACTTATCTCACACACTGAACATGTCCCAGAGTGCTGCGTATTTCTGCTAATGAATTTGCAAAGACAACCAAAATGTGCAAATGAGAAAAGCGTTTTCATTCAGACACAGACGCTGTTTCGATCTGATCTGCAGCTCACAGGGCTTCACACGCTACAGTAAACGTCGTTGTCAACATGAACTGTCACATGATTATCACTCACCTAATCAC
This sequence comes from Nothobranchius furzeri, assembly GCF_043380555.1. Lineage (NCBI taxonomy): Eukaryota > Metazoa > Chordata > Actinopteri > Cyprinodontiformes > Nothobranchiidae > Nothobranchius > Nothobranchius furzeri. The sequence continues at coordinate 3,224,276 of NC_091759.1, read as the reverse complement.
ATGCTTTGATGTCATTTTCCCGCGAATTGTAGTTCTTTGTAGCTCTAGTCTTTCGGCTTTTTCTTGTGCTTTTTCGCAATAATACGTTTAGACAAACACGTCCTACACACATCACACACCCACTACACTCTTCGAAGCAGTTGAAACCATTACAGCGTCGGAGGATGTTTAAGTTTCACTTTCAGTTTCCTCACGTATAAATTCATGCAATTTTCTTTATTATCGTTAATATTATTATTGAGAGAAAAGGAAAACTACATACTACTGAAAATTAGCTACAAATATTAAACATAAGAATTTTAGACTCCTGCTAATTATTATTTTTTATGTTTTCGTTTTTGTTACAGTTTATATAAATGAGTGTATGTCAGAAAGTAAATTATGGAGGCACTTCAAATAAATTTGTTGTTTGTAAGGATTGTGTGCCATTTTTTTTTCATTGACAATTTTGAGGGATAAAGGTGTGGCCTTTCTGCATACAGAAAACTATGTGCTTTTCAATTTCTGTTTGGATAATTGCACTTTTTAGTAAAGTATTTTGTTGCTATGAACACTTTGAATATATATTCTTAAAACTTAGAATGTAAGGGTTGTATTGATGTCTAGCAGGTTGAAATACTCCAAAGAAATGGCACCACATCATGTAAAAATGTTAATATAAGTTCTGGCAAACTTGTTCTATGACAGGCCTTAAAGGGTTAAAGAAAGACAATTTTCCAACACATTTTTCTTCAACCTTTTCTGCTTGGTGAGCTTACTGTACAATATCAGATATTAAACGCTTTTAATCGTTGTCAGAATGTTCAGATACATCAGCTTTCACCGAAACACTGATTACCAATATCGGAATACTTACACATAAATACTAAACCTTCTAATTAAATTACAGAGCAATGATATTCCTTTTAGTCACTTATAACTGGGAGATGTCGGGCTGTAAAGGCATCCATTTGTTTAGTTGTAGCCATAAACTGCTTCTCAGCCTGGAACTGATAAAAAATGGACCCAAATAAATGTAATTGAAAATAAGTTTTTTGGGGAATTCCTCTTTTGCTTCAAAATTTTTGTCGATGTATATCAGAAATGCTGTTGATTTAAAATGGATTATGTTTAATTACATTTTTTTACGATGTGAAATTACACCCCACAAAATAAAACACATTTATGTACTATATTTTTTAAATAAACCACTTGATTGGTTGGACCCTGGCCCACTTAAGCAACCCATAGCCACGCCCCTGATTTGAGCATAGCTTGTAGTTAATTTGTTTATTTCACAAATGACAAAAGTGTAGAACTGGGACTTAATGTTCATGCTCTGCAAAAACCTGTGTTTGTACCTTTGGGATAGGTTCTGTCACCCTTAAAGGAACGTTGGTGGTCTTCCGTAAATGTGGTGTAAGAACGGTGCTAAACTGGAAGGTAATCAAACCTAAACATGGATAAAATTTTTGTTACACCTATGTTACATAAAAATGAGGGACAAAAACATTGGATGATTTTTTTTTTTGTAAAAATACCACAAAATTGTCCTTGTCTTATTAATCTTTTGTTGGGGGCAGTAAAAAGTAAGTGTTTTGTTTTACAGTAAATAAAGAAAAAAACATATTAAATGCTGGTTTGTGCAGAACGAGTGACTACAGCAACACGGTCCACATTCAACTTAGGTTCAGTCAGGGTCGTGTATAATTATTGAATTATTCCACAATAAATGAGATAGTATCAGATGAAGCTATTTAGTCTTTTTTCTATTGTAATTTTCATCTGATTATCAATTTAGCCTAATAGCATCTATTCACAATTAGATAACACTGCAATTACAATTACTAAGTTAGCAAATTAACAAATGTGTGAGTTTCTTTTGAAAGTCTTGGATTTCACTCAAAATGATAATTTAATTCCACTCAAGGAATCCCTCCACCCCCTTTTATTCCCACAGTCATGGTCACTGCTAGACTGTTAAGTATTAGTTCAATGAGCTATTCCGCAATATTTGTATATGCTGACTAAAAATAATCAGTTATAATTTTCAATCAAAAAAATTACAAGGCTTTCACAAAGAAGTGGTTTCGATTTAAAATAGCTGTTCTCCCTCCCAGTGGATACTGATCTTTATGACCTACTTATTTGGTGTCTCATTTTGGAACAAGGATACAACTTGATCCAGTCACAACACAGCTTCACACCATGATGATTAACTATTTTGTTTCATCCTCACAAAAAAGAAAGTGTTCTTTCATTCCTGCGTGAAAGCTGTTACATGTGTAAACAAGAGAAATTAGCAACCAACTGTGATTTAGACACTTAATTCCATTTCGGATTATGTGGATGTGAAAATACTTGTGGAACAAATTCCTACAATCGAGTGTATCCAACCTGAAACCAAAGCAGGCACCACTCAAGATGTACTTTTCCTTTTTATTGCCTTGAGAAAACTGAAATCACTACACGCACTAGCTTTTGGTTTTTGGGTGTGAAACACAATTTGACTAAAACAGAAAATACAGTGTTGTCTTCTGGAACTCCGTTGGTTTCATCAGCCTGGTGATTGTGACGTGCCGGGGGGATTAAAGTCCCCCGCGCCCATTTCGGCGCCTCTCGGTGCCACCTGTGCCTCAGCGGTGTGTATCATCATCCGCGGTCATCATCAGTGGAGGAGGCGCCGTCGGCGTCATGGCTGTCGAGGTGGGAAACTTGCACCTACGTGCCAAACTGCCCCGGTCCTGGAAGGAGCTTGCTGGGCTGTGTGGGCCTGGACGTCTTCTCGTGGTGCCGACGCGCCTGTTGGATCCTCAACCATCCTGCTTGGTGCCATTGTTGGGCTTCAACTTGGATGCTCCATCGCAACGTGTATTCCAGGAGTTTTGCTACCGCTGGAAGGGTGCCAACCTTGCTAATCTGCGTCTTGTGGATTACATGACAACTGCACCTGTGTCTCTGGATTCTGCTGCTACTGGACCAAAGACGTCATCATCGGCTCGCCTCGGCCTGGTTAATGCAAGGTCTGTAATGAACAAAACTCTTATTCTGAAAGACTTCTTTGAGGAACAAGGGCTCGGTTTTCTGGGTGTTTGTGAAACCTAGATGCTGATGGGAGACACAAGTGCCCTGTTGGGATTATTACCTGTAGACTGTAGTTGTTTTAATGCGCCAAAAACTGCGGGCAGGGGTGGGGGGCTCCTCATTGTTTATAAATCAGGTTTTAACTGCAAACAGATTATCCCTTTAAGTCCTTTTTATAGTTTTGAGGTTTACTCTTTTGAACATGGACCTTTTCTTCTACTTTTTGTGGTGTTGGTTTATTACCAACCTGGACTGAATGTGGAATTTCCAAAAGACTTTGCTGACTTTTTGGCTATGAATGTGTTGAAATATGATCAGATTTTGATTGTAGGAGATTTTAACATCCATATTTGTTGCCCTGATAAGCCGATGGTCAAGGATTTTTTGCACCTGTTAAGTTCTCCGAATATCTCACAGTGGGTTCAGGGTTCTTCACATGTGAAGGGACACACTCTTGACCGAGTTCTTTCCTCTGGTCTTCAGTCCATTAATGTGGACACGTTGAGGCCTGTTTTCTCAGACCACTCTCCGATTTTATGTAATTTCAGTGTTCCGTCTCGGCAGATCCCTGCTTCTCTTCCTGAGAGGCGCAGTCATGCCATAAATCTTGCTAAGGTGATTTGTCACCTTTGGTCTTTAGCCTGGTGCGCTGCACAACCAGTAGGCTTTGATCACTGGACCTCAGGGACCTGCTGGGGGTGTAGGGACTAAGAAGATCACCAATGTAAGATGGTGCTTGTCCATGTAAGGCCCTATAGACCAGAACCAGGATCTTGAAATGAACCCTGAAGTTGACTGGCAGCCAGTGAAGCTGGAGGAGAAGCGGGGTGATGTGGGTGTGTTTGGAGGACTTGGTTAGAAGCCGAGCACAGGCATTCTGAACCACCTGTAGACGGTTCAGGGAGGTTCTGCTCAGACACGTCAAGAGTCAAGAGTCATTTATTATCATATTCTCCACATGTGCAGGACATACAGAGAAATGAAATTCAGTTTCAGCACACACAATTCAAAGATCAGACATACGTGGGTAAGACACATAACAAGAATTGGTGACTGCGGTCATTCGCAACATGAGTCGCGCTACCTTAATAGTTAGATGAAAAGGGTGTTACATGAGGAAAGTTCAGGGAGGGGAAAAAAAGGCATTAACAGGGTTACACCAGCAGGGTGTAGCACTCCAATGCAAAAAAACACCCGACATGGAAGCACAGACAGCACGTGTACAACATCAGAGTCCAATGGGGAGGTGGGGGTGGGCGGGATCCTGAAGCCTCCAATGGGAGCTGCCACTGCGGCGCATCGACCAGCTGCAGAACAACAGGTGGGAGGGAGAGATAAGGAACAGAGAGCACATTGAGGTCTCTGCAGATATAGCCTGAAGGGAGAGGGTGAAGGTCGGGACACAGCATCTGTCGGCATTCCTCCTTTTGTGGGGGTGTGTTGAGGCAGCCTTGAGAGGCTGCTATGGCGTCAGATAAGGATAAACATAACTTTGTTTAGGGTAGACAGAGATAATCTTCCCCTCCGTCTTGTAGTCTCTAAGTGGTCATTCATGTCCACCAGTGAAGCCAATTTTACATTCCACATCCCCGCATCGTCCGGCGACCCTCTCCGAGATCAAATCCATCTTGCGCACTAACACAGGCAACGCCACAAGGACATTGTCCAGCTTACGGTTCACCTCGAGTAACGTCCCAGTCTGTGAGGTCACCGCACGAGCGGCACATTCCGTGGGTACGGGTCGCACTCCAATCGCTCCCGTCTTCCCAAATTTCCAGAAAACCAGATATCCTCCCACTCCAATCAGAAGAAATCCAGTGATCATCAGGCCGAATATCCACAAATCTTCCACGTCCTCGATGGACAGCTGAGAGAGGCACACGATTCGCCAGACCTCCCAAGAATCGAGTGCATATCCCGATGCGAATGTCCCCTCGGGACAGGTGGGAGCCCCCTTCTCCGTTCTCATCGTAGAGAAAATTTTGTCAATCACGTTGAATGACCAATTAATTAAGTCCATATTTCCAAAAAGAGAGTAGTGGTTTCAGGAGAAATGCAGAGAAGTGCTCTGTAGGCAGACAGGACAAGAGCAGACAGGACAAGAGCCTTGGGGAAGCCGATAAGGGAGCTGAGAAAAAAGCGTCTGTACTCTCTGAAGGCTGAAGAAAAGAGAGTTACAGTAGTCTACGCGTGAGGAGATGAAGGTGTGGAGAACTGTCTCAAGTTCAGAGCGGGACAGAATGGGACTCAGCTTAGCAATGTTCCTGAGATGGAAGAAGGAAGAGCGAACAAGAGAACTGACATGAGAATCCAGGGTGAGAGCTGGGTCAAAGGTCACGCCAAGATTCCTGACAGAAGGTTTGGTGTGAGAAGCAAGCTGACCAAGAGAGTCTCTGACTTTGGGAACCAGCTTGTCTGGGACACAGATGAGGATCTCAGTCTTATCTTCATTCAGCTGAAGAAAGCTCCCAGCCATCCAGATTTAAATAGAGTCTAAGCAGGTGTGTAACAGCTGCAGCTTAGACATCTCATGGGGCTTAAAGGAGATGTACAGTTGGATGTCATCTGCATAAAGATTGTAGGAGATTCCTAGTAAAGTAATAAATAATAATAAAAAAATCCTGTAATAAAGTTCAGATGGATAAAGTTTCTGCCTATCTGCTTTCTACGAAAACATAACCGTAAAAATGTTTGTTTTCTTTTTTTCTTTTTATGAAGAGCGATTTATGATTAATCTCATTATAGTTTTGGTTGCGTTTTAACACATAAAACAAGTTTATATGGTCTTGTAGCCCAGGCTCTGCAGTTTCTTTAGAGGTGCAGCTTGATGATATTTATTAATATGTAGAGCATAACTTGTTAAACATTTTCAGCCCCCAATTGGGGGATAATTAGTTTAAATTAATCAGGCTTAATTGTAATTAAAATATTAATTCCCACCCCTAATAAAAATGTAATTACAACATCTAAATATTATAGATGTGGGCGACGGTGGCACAGGAGTTAAGTGCTCGCCCCGTAATCGGACGGTTGCAGGTTCGAGCCCCACTCAATCTGTCGCTGTCATTGTGTCCTTGGGCAAGACACTTAACCCACGTTGCCTACTGGTGGTGGTCGGAGGGACCGGTGGCGCCAGTGCTCGGCAGCCTCGCCTCTGTCAGTGCGCCCCAGGGCAGCTGTGGCTACATCGTAGCTCATCTCCACCAGTGTGTGAATGGGTGAATGACTGATTGTGTTGTAAAGCGCCTTGGGGGGTTCCAGGACTCTAGAAGGCGCTATATCAAATACAGGCCACTTACCATATGATCGTAAAGTCAAAAAAACAGATGATATCTGTCATAGTATTGGAGGTGTAAACACATCAACATTTTTTCCAAAGCCAGAAAAACATGTTTTTACTTATTTTTTTAAACAATTGGTCTCTGAGTTTAGCGTACGGGCTGAATGTGAAAATAGACTTCTACCCCTATTTCCTGCATTAGCCACTGACACAAAATAGAAGATTGAAAAGAATGTATTGAAAAAATAAGTTAACTTGATCTTTAAGTGCTAAAAAGTGATTTTATTAAGAGAATTGTTTGAATAATTGGACATATTTGGGAGTTTTATGGTACAGTCTTTCAATGACATGGATAATATAATTTTGCTTTAAGAATTCATCACTGATTTAATCCTACGATCGGATCAAGATTAATGAATTTAGGTATGTTTTTGGGGGCTTTTCTGTATTTTTAACATATTCTAATTCTGCACAGTAACACCTGTGTAGTATAGAGTTTTAGCAATTTAGAACACGATTTCATGACAAATTGAATCAATATTCCCAAAAGTTGTTGCTAAAATGTTTGTTTCAACAAAATTAGCTCAAACAACCCAGAGTAGTTTCTGCTTGTTAAATAACAATAGACAGCTACATCTTATACGCGTGACTCTCCCATATTCCAGTTAGAATTGACAAAACTTCTCAGATGAGAAGCGGAACGTCTTCAAGAAACCAATAAAGTCCAATTGCCTTCATGAACCCTTTGGATTATTTAGTCTCAATGCTGCAAATCAATATAGTTACACTTCCTACGCCTGACACTTGTTTTTATGATCTCGACAGCCACGTCTCTGGCATCCTACAGTCACATGGGTTAATTGTGATGTTTTTTCATGATAAAGTCCATTAAGGTGACTACATTGGTTTAAGGTTTATGTTAAGGGTGTAAAATGACATTGTGGAACCACAGGGTTGTTCTAAAGACTAAAAGCTTTAGTCCAACTTGCTGACTTAACCGTGTCATTTTGCATCTGACATTTAGCTCGTCAACTATTCTGCCTCCATAGCAAAATTCCATTTTCCTTCAATGCCAAAATTCTGCAGAACAATTTGGTCTGCCAAGAAATAAGAAGACAGGAGAGACCTTTGTGTATTTTGTATGGGGCCAAGTTGAGCCGTGACTCTGCAGATGTTTGCTGGCTGCGTGCCGACTCAGACTATAGCGTGTGCGCTGTAGGGCTGAGTTGAGGAGTTAGTCCTGCGGGGGGGGGGGGGGGGGGGGGGGGGGGGGATTGCATGTGCATATACTCATAGAAGCAGGGCAACTACAGATATGATCTGTGTATTGATTTTCTTTTGTGCTGAGCCTCACTGATGGACACTAGAGTGCTGCCAACACTTGGCTCTCCGGTGGCCATTTTGCACCTGGTAGTTTAAAAAAACTTCAGCTAGAGACCGCTGCTACAGGTGATCAATGCCGAATGGATTCTCTCTCCTTGTTTTCATCCTCTTCTCACGTTGACATTTGGTGGTGTGTTGTCAGCATTGCCTGCTGTCCACTGAGCTTTGGTTTTCTTGTGTGCTAAGTGATTTTTATTTTTTTTAAAGAAGCAACTTTATTGTTATTCCAGTCGTGATTAAACATGCATGATGTTCACTTTAATTAAGTCCAACTTGCCCAGTTAGTGTGGTGGTGTTGAGCTGGTTTGAAAACTGTCAACGAGTGCCCTCAATTGGTTTGCTCCTTCACTGCCTTAGAACAAGGATTGTTTACAGTTTTTTATTATTTTGTGGACATTTAAAAAAAATTGCTGAATAATGCTTTTAGGGAAAATGTACTAATGATAGAAAATAACTCATAAGTCTGTAAAACCAACTGTCTGACCCTGAGAGACCTATTGGTCTATTGTTGGGGTGTGAAGTCGCCTATGGTAAGTTGGGATCCAGCTTTACCCTTGCTTTGTAGATATCGTGCTGGGTGAGAAGACATGTTCTGAAAATGTGTTCAGCTAAATGAATCTCACTCAGCATGGCACCATTCACACTGGCAGGAAACTCAAGTAGATGATCTTCAACATGGATGAGATAATCTTGAATTTCCTTCATTTCAGCAGACTGTAGAGGAACTATATGGCTGAAATCTAATTCATCCCTTTATAATGACAATAAGTGAGGTCCACCTTGTTTTAAATATTGTAGAACATATTCTATAGTAATTTCATAGTAGATGGGTTGGTCATGTAGAGGGCTAATGTAAACTAAGACCGTGTTTTGTCTTACGTTTTTCTGGGACCAGGTTATAGGTGCACCACAAGGAAAGCCCATAATGAAAATGACCCGCACTTGTATAGTACCTTTCTGTGTCAGAGGACTTCAAAGTGCTTTACACTACAGTGTGTCATTCATCCATTCACACACTGGTGATGATGAGCTACATTGTAGCCACAGCTGCCCTGGGGCACACTGACAGAGGCGAGGCTTTCCAAGCACAGGTTCCACCGGTCCCTCCAAACACCACCAGCAGCAGGCAAGGTGGGTTAAATGTCTTGCCCAAGGACACAACAGCCACAGTCTCAGTCCGGAGCCAGGATCGAGCCTGCAACCTTCCTATTACTGGGTAACCCGCTCTTCCTCCTGTGCTACTGCTGTCCGTTGTTCTCTTCCCACTTTCATCAGCTCCTCTGATGGGATGCCCACGACATTCTTAGCCCAGTCTGGAGATATAATCTCACCAGTTTGTTCTGGGTCAGTCCTGGGTTATCTTTTCAATAGGTTCATGCCTGAAACACCCCCCAAGGAGGCTTGCTATCCTCATGTCTGAACCACCATGTCTGAACATGGAGGAGGCTCAACTCTTGAGTCCTTATTGGATGTCTGGGGGGGGAACCTTATTTCAGATAGCATTGAAGCTGCGGTTACGCTTTTGGCCTGAGGGGGCAATCGCGAGCATAAAAATTAAAAACTCTGTAAAGTCCCTTTAAGCAAAAATAACATTAGGGCTAGTCTATATTTTGCTAAGAAACATCTCAATAATTGCCAAGACTTTTGGGAAAGTACCTTGTGGACTGATGAGACAAAAGTTGAACTGTTTGGAAGGCAAATGTCCCGTTACATCTGGCGTAGAAGTAACACAGCATTTCAGACAAAGAACATCATGCCAACAGTAAAATATGGTGGTGGTAGTGTGATGGTCTGGGGTTGTTTTGCTGCTTCAGGAACTGGAAGGCTTGCTGTGATAAATGGAACCATGAATTCTACTGTCTACCAAAACATCCTGAAGGAGAATGTCCGGCCATCTGTTTGTCAACTAAAGCTGAAGCGATCGTGGGTGCTGCAGCAGGACAATGACCCAAAAAACACCAGCAAATCCACCTCTGAATGGCTGAAGAACAACAAAATGAAGATGTTGGTGAGGCCTAGTTAAAGTCCTGACCTGAATCCTATTGAGATGCTATGGCATGACCTTAAAAAGGCGGTTCATGCTAGAAAACCCTCAAATAAAGCTGAAATACAACAATTCTGCAAAGATGAGAGGGCCAAAATTCCTCCAGAGCGCTGTAAAAGACTCGTAGTAAGTTATCGCAAATGCTTGATTGCAGTTATTGCTGCTAAGGGAGGCCCAACCAGTTATTAGGTTCAGGGGGCAATTACTTTCTCACACAGGGCAATGTAGGTTTGGATTTTGTTCTCTCCCTAAATAATAAAAACCATCATTTCAAAACTGCATTTTGTGTTTACTTGTGTTATCTTTGACTAATGGTTAAATGTGTTTGATGATCAGAAACATTTTGTGTGACAAACATGCAAAAGAATAAGAAATCAGGAAGGGGGCAAATAGTTTTTCACACCACTGTATGTTCCTACCCTCACCTATGGTCATGAGCTTTGGATAGTGACCGAAAGAACGAGATCGCGGATACAAGCAGCCGAAATGAGTTTTCAGTGCAGAGTGGCTGGGCTCTCCCTTAGAGATGGGGTGAGAAGCTCGGACATTCGGGAGGGGCTCGGAGTAGACCTGCTGCTGCTGCACATTGAGGGGAGCCAGTTGAGGTGGCTCGGGCATCTAGTCAGGATGCCTCCTGGACGCCTACCTGGTGAGGTTTTCTGGGCACGTCTAACCGGGAGGAGACCTAAAGGTAGACCCAGGACATGGTGGAGGGACTATGTCTCTCACCTGGCCAGGGAATGACTTGGGATTCCCCCGGAGGAGCTGGTCCAAGTGGCTGGGGAGAGAAAGTCTGGGCCTCTCGCCTTAGGCTACTGCCCCCACGACCCGACTCCAGATAAGCGAATTAAAATGGATGGATGGATGGATGGATGGATAATATAATATGGGCGATGGTGGCACAGGAGTTAAGTGCTCGCCCCGTAATCGGACGGTTGCAGATTCGAGCCCCGCTCAGTCTGTCGCTGTCGTTGTGTCCTTGGGCAAGACATCTAACCCGCGTTACCTGCTGGTGGTGGTCGGAGGGACCGGTGGAACCTGTGCTCGGCAGCCTCGCCTCTGTCAGTGCGCTCCAGGGCAGCTGTGGCTACATCGTAGCTCATCCCCACCAGTGTGTGAATGTGTGTGTGAATGTGTGTGTGAATGACTGATTGTGTTGTAAAGTGCCTTGGGGGGTTCCAGGACTCTAGAAGGCGCTATGTCAAATACAGGCCATTTACAGGCCATAATATAATATAATGTAATGTAGCACATCAACCAAAGCCTTGTTTGTATCCGAAATTCAGGCACAGGTAGATGATTTCAATCTAAATTTCATTTATTATCAGGAAATAATTTCCTTTTTTCCATCTGACATGTTTGGCAGCTAAAATCATTATACAGTGTTGTTAATGGAAATGCATCTGGGTTGTTAAGCGATCAAAAGGCATCATTGTGCTACTTGTTCTGTTGCTGGAAAGCCATTTCATCATCACGGGGAATGAACCATGCTCAATTGGTTCAGCAGGCATCATTTCTAATCAACCTTTCTTGGACAATCCAGCGGCTTTTAGAGCTCAAATGGCCATTCAGAGTTAATTAATGCAGTAAGAAATGGAGTAGACAATAATAACAATGAGATTTACAGTTTTGCATCTGTGTGTGTGTGTGTGTGTGTGTGTGTGTGTGTGTCTGGTTGCTGATTTTATAGGTGAGGGGGAAAGCGGAGGATGCTGTTTGTGCTCCTGTTGGTTGATTATAATTTCCTGCTAATTTGTGATAACAAGAAATGTGTTGTGTGGAAGTGTATTCACAAGCATCCACGTGTGTGTGTGTGTGTGTGTGTGTGTGTGTGTGTGTGTGTGTGTGTGTGTGTGTGTGTGTGTCAGAGAAGAAGATTTATGGTCTGCATGGCTACAATCACCCCACTAGTTGAGCAAAATTACCTCTGCTGTCTCAGTTTCTCTCACTTTCCTCTTTAGATTTTCTCTGTCTCTGTCTCTCTCTCTCTCTCTCTCTCTCTCTAACACACACACACACACACACACACACACACACACACACACACACACACACACACACACACACACACACACACGAACGTGGCCATAGGGCAAAATAATAATTTAAAGGTCAGATCCATCAACAGGAAAATTGTAATTTTGAGGACTGTGATTAGCATAGACCACACACATAAACATGAGTGTTCATGTCCACACAATTTCACCATTAAGAGTCTTATGAGGTAAACATGGATTTCTTTTTCTAACATCTAGAATAGACTCACTTCAAACTCTGATTTTTAAGGCATGCATCATCCTACAACACCTATTTAGTTTGTGTTTTCACCAAAAACACTTCAATCAGGATTTCCTTGAGCAGCAAGTCGTGTAGAGTAGTTCAAGTAAAGACCACCTTCATCTGAGTGCAGCATGATTAAATGCAGAATTAGCAAAATCTCAGTTTCTTTAAAAAACTGTTATTGACTGATGAACACGACAGTTTGAGTTTGGGCGATTATCATCTCATTTCTCCAACATGCTGTCAGTCAAAGGTACAAAACATAAGATGTCTACGGTGAAATAATCACACAACAGTCAGTTTCTCAGTCATGTTAGAAGAAAGGTTACATTTAAACAGATTTCCTTCTCAGCTCACTACGGGTTGTCAGTTTTTCTCCTTCCAATGAAGCCAAAGAGGGACGATGTCTTTGTTTCTAATCTATGAGCCTCGGGGTTGCAGAGTGCACCGATTTAACACTGCAAGGTCAGCATTTGTAATTCGACACCAGACGTCAAAATGCAGAAAACAAGAGCGACCCAGAAGTTATTTCTTATACCCCCAAGGAGTCACAGCATAATTTTGTTTTACTCGAATATTTGGTAAAGAAGACTAGAGGCTAATGTTAAGCTAACAATGCTAACAGTGAATTAGAAAGAAACAGCTAGCTTTAAAAAGTCTCAAGTTACTTTTTCAGTTGCCAATGACTCAATATTACAGTTAAATGTATTCATTTATCAACTGTCTGTGAATGACTCGTAGTCACTAGTCATCTAGAATCTTCTGGCACTGACCTGTAGCTGGGAACAGCCATGAAACACCTGAAGCCGTAGTGACAAAGTCCCTTGTGTGTTTTGAGAACTGAGTGCAGTACTCACGTTTGACCACGGGATGTCACTCTTACTTTATTCTCACATAATGCACCTTTAAATATCAGGATACCTAGAGCTAGTTTTATTCATCAGTCCAGTGTTTGTAGTAATGTGGAAGCAGAGGCAGCCATTTCTCCTTGTTCTAACATTTTTAATAATATATTTAGTATCCCTAATTTGCAAATTTATTTCAACCGAGTTTGCTGTAAACAGAAGATATCCCATGTGGTTTGTCAACTGCTGAAGTGGGAATACCTGGAAAGAATGTTGGCAAATCATTTCGTTATTCAGGCTCCTCTGAGGACAGTTTTCTAAACTAAATGGAAACAGTATCCTAACAATTAGTGCAGTAAAATATTTAAATGGAACATTTAAAAAGCTCTTTTTGTGCTTGAGAGTTGAAAAATACAGCTTTTTGTTTGGGATTTGTTGGTAAAAGCCACATTTCTGCCATTTTTATGAGCACCCATCTTTTGAACTCTGTTACGAGATGTACCCTCTGGCCTGTACCTGACTGAGAAATCAAAAGATGGGAGGTGGTATTCATTCAAGACAGGTGCTTAATTTGATGTGTGTGCTAGTCTGAGCTTGAGGAAGAAATATCTACTTCAAACATATAAAAACATCAAATGTCAACAGAGATAAATAAACAAAAGGAAATGGCGATAGGAATACTAATCAAACATTGAAATAAAACTTTATTCTAAGTTCTATTTTATGTGTTTACTACAGTTTACCGTCTCCTACCATGCTACAATGAATAATTGTTTAATTGAAGTTTTTACAGTCATCTTAAAAACACAAGCTCTTATTAATATCAAGTAGCTGGTAATAGAAAAATTAGCTTGAAATATTTGTAGAGCTGATTATTAGTCTCTAATTTATTGTTAGCATTGTTAGCTCAATGCTAACCTTCTTTACCTAATAGTAGAGTAAAGCAAGGCGCTGTGGTTTCTTAGGAGTACAAGAAACAACTTCAGGGTTGCTTCTGTTTACTGGCTTCAGCTCTGTAAACAACTCTGGAGATTTTGCTGACCGGTGTCGAATTACAAATGCTGACACTGCAGCATTAGCTCGGTTAAGACAAGGTAACCTCACAAAGTCACTGACTGTTAAAAGTAACCACACCCTCTTTGTTTTGCTTTTTTAAGGAAAAAATCCCCAGCCAGCTGAGAGGGAAATCTGTTTCAATGTAACCCTCCTTCCAACATGGTTGAGACTTTAGACTATTTTGTGATTATTTCGTTGTGAAATTCTTACATATTGCTCCTTTAGACAAATCAGATGTTCTAAGACGTATTATTGTGAAATTATAAAACAATAACCACAATTAAGACATCAAAATGTCTTGTCTATTGCCAGCTCTCAGAACTTTCATGGAAAAAAAACTAAATAAGTAAATTCCTGAACGCTGATTTATTCACCAGGATTTTCTGCAAGAGCTGTAGTGTAATTACATTTTGACAGTGGGTTTATAAAACCTTCTAGATTGAGTAATTTGCAGGATAATCCAGTGAGTAATTCCTAATTTGGGCACAAGTGAGTGTGTTAACGTACTTTTCTCCAGTGAGAATAAAGAGCCAGAAGGGAACAGGAAAATTTGGGACAGAAAAGGAGAGTTGGAAGGAAAAAAAATGCCAAGACTGCATGTTATTAGCCCAAACTCACATACTAAAAATTATCACATAGGAGAACAAAAAAGTACCTTTACAGATAGAAAATACCACATGTCTGAAGAGCAGTGATATAAAATGACAAAGTAATTAAATAAGATAAGTAAGGCTTTTGAACCAGAGATGATGATGATGATGATGAAGGGTACTCAGGCAGAATGAAGAGGAGCTTTAAAGACAAACAAAAGAGGAAAGAGAGACTGCATGACACACTCAGGGTCTGAGGCGACAAAGTTCAAAATAATTAAGACAAGGACAAACAAACATTGGAAAGAGACCCAATGAGAACATATGATGGAAAAACGGATTTTTCTGCTGGGTTTGTGGGCTTTTTTGTGCCCTGAGTTCTGCCTGCAAGGTATTCATTCCTTCTAGAGATCACTGCAAATGTATTGATTAAATGAGTAACCCACACCTTTAACGTTTTACCACAGTATAGCTATCAACATTTTGTAGAGAAAAAAAAGTGATTCTCCTGGATTGTCTAAAAGCCTCAGCCAATAAAACGGCTCGGTTCAAAGCTAAAAATTGGACAATCTAAGTGTCGGTCACCAAACCACCGCACTGCCACGTTTAACTGAGTCCTTCATTACGCGCTCACTTATTTTGCTGCAGATCACCACTGTGTGAGAGGTTCTCCACTCAATAATATGAGAGGAGGAGAAACAGCCGGCTGCTACCACTTAAATTTTAGGACAAGCTACCAAAAAAAGAAAAACACCATTTGAAGTCATGAAAAACCAAAGACGTTTGGGCGTAGAAAACCGCAACTGGTGTTTAGTGCTCTCTTGTTTACTGCGGCAGCCCATGTTCCAATATCAGGTGGGCGTGGCCTAAAGATCATAGCCAACAGAAGAGTTCTGAGACTGTATTTTTTTTTCAAAAGCTAGCTTGTTTTACAGATTTACCGTTGCAGCTTTAACCCAGGAAATAACATGGCTGTGCATGGATAGATGTAAAGTTATAAAATATGGTTCATTGTCTCTTAGGGTTTCCCTTCAGAACCAACCAAACTGAGGATCACAATTGAGTGCTGGTCAAATTACATGCTGCTAACACTTTAACAACAAGCTTAAAATCAAGTTTTCACTAATAACAGCCAGAGTGAATTTAAAAAGCAAACATTTTCAGTGATTGTATTAAAACTGGGTCGCATAAATCTAAAAATACATCCTTACCGGATCCGCCTGTAAGAAATAAAGAAGCGTCTCAGAAGAATAAGTGAGAAGAATCAAAGAACTCCTAACAGTAAAAGTTTGATGGCATCCAGATTTCAAACTTACCACTCCACTTTTTCTCAGAACAACTCGGTGAACTGCGAGGGTTAAAAAAAATGAGTTATCTGCTCCAGACTCGTTATTGCACGGTTGGAAGAATAATTGTGTTTTTACACCATTTTGACACAAATTGGTCCTGAATCATTGTTAAATTATTATACAGGTGCTGGCCAGTAAATTAGAATATCATCAAAAGGTTGAAAATATTTCAGTAATTCCATTCAAAACGTGAAACTTGTACATTATATTCATGCAATGCACACAGACCAATGTATTTCCGATGTTTATTACGTTTAATTTTGATATTTATAGGTGACAACCAATGAAAACATCAAATCTGGTATCTCAGAAAATTAGAATATTCTAAAGGCCAATGAAAAAATGTTTGTTTCTCTAATGTTGGCCAACTGAAAAGAATGAACATGAAAAGAATGTGCATGTATAGCACTCAATACTTAGTCGGGGCTCCTTTTGCCTCAATAACTGCAGTAATGCGGCGTGGCATGGACTCGATCAGTCTTTGGCACTGCTCAGGTGTTATGAGAGCCCAGGTTGCTCTGATAGTCGTCTTCAGCTCCTCTGCATTGTTGGGTCTAGCGTATTGCATCCTCCGCTTCACAATACCCCATAGATTTTCTATGGGGTTAAGGTCAGGCGAGTTTGCTGGCCAATCAAGGACAGGGATACCATGGTCCTTGAACCAGGTGCTGGTGGTTTTGGCACTGTGTGCAGGTGCCAAGTCCTGTTGAAAGGTGAAGTCTGCATCCCCATAAAGTTGGTCAGCAGCAGGAAGCATGAAGTGCTCTAAAACTTCCTGGTAGACGGCTGCATTGACCCTGGACCTCAGGAAACAGAGTGGGCCAACACCGGCAGATGACATGGCACCCCACACCATCACTGACGGTGGAAACTTTACACTGGACCTCATGCAACGTGGATTCTGTGCTTCTCCGCTCTTCCTCCAGACTCTGGGTCCTTGATTTCCAAAGGAAATGCAGAACTTGCTTTCATCAGAAAACATAACTTTGGACCACTCAGCATCAGTCCAGTCCTTTTTGTCCTTGGCCCAGGCGAGACGCTTCTTGCGCTGTTTCATGTTCAAGAGTGGCTTGACACACGGAATGCGACACCTGAATCCCATGTCTTTCATGAGTCTCCTCGTGGTGGTTCTTGAAGCGCTGACTCCAGCTGCAGTCCACTCTTTGTGGATCTCCCCCACATTTTTGAATGGGTTTGTCGTCACAATTCTCTGCAGGGTGCGGTTATCCCTAGAGCTTGTACACTTTTTTCTACCACATTTTTTCCGTCCCTTCGCCTGTCTGTTAATGTGCTTGGACACAGAGCTCTGCGAACAGCCAGCTTCTTTAGCAATCACCTTTTGTGTCTTGCCCTCCTTGTGCAAGGTGTCAATGATTGTCTTTTGGACAGCTGTTAAGTCAGAAGTCTTCCCCATGATTGTGGTGCCTTCAAAACAAGACTGAGGGACCTTTTAAAGGCCTTTGCAGGTGTTTTGAGTAAATCAGCTGATTAGAGTGGCAGCAGGTGTCTTCTATATTCAGCCTTTTCAGAATATTCTAATTTTTTGAGATACCAAATTTGGAGTTTTCATTAGTTGTCACTTATGAATATCAAATTTAAATGTAATGAACATTGGAAATACATTGGTCTGTGTGCATTGCATGAATATAATGTACAAGTTTCACGTTTTGAATGGAATTACTGAAATATTTTCAACCTTTTGATGATATTCTAATTTACTGGCCAGCACCTGTAATAGAGATCTTTACGGACTCTAAATGATTTCTGCTGTCGTCAACACACTTAATGATTCTTTTGACATTTCAGAACTGTATAAAGAACGTATTAGTGTTTGGAGAGTCTTTTTTTGTTGTTGTTGCATCTTTCATCTCCCATCGTGAGAGCCTCTTTCATCCTACAGCATCATTATTCTGTTTGTATTATATGAACTTATCTGCAGGATCCCTGGCAGATCCGTTCAGATACTTTGGAGCTTTGTTCTCTTGATTTTCTCCACTTTTTAGATTCAAGTTTCCAGTTTTACTTAATGAATTTGCTGAGTTACTTTTAAGAAAGCAGCCAGAGTTTGATCAGATCTATGAATGAATATTTGATTGGTCAGTTTTGTAACTCAGTAACGTTGGGTGGCACATCGTTATGGTCATTAATCTTCTTTTCTAACAAAATCTTTATGGCGGACCATTCGCTAATGTTTTAATATATAATAGCAAATTTATACTTTATACTATGAATCTGCTAAATCATAATTTCCTGTTATTGAAATAGTTTAAAAAATGTATTTTCTACATTTTTTCTAACAATAAGCTTTCCAAATTAAACAGTCACCTTCATCACAGAGGATGATGAATTTAACTTTTCCTGACACGCCCACCCTCATTTTTGACAAGGTAATGTGTTTTCTTATTTTTCTTAAGATGCCATAACCACCAGCTCTCAATAGATGATGAATATTTCAGATAAATGTCTGTTGCTTTGAACGCATGTGCAATACCTTACTTAAATATGTGCAAAAAGTCCTAGAACATGGAGACACTGTTTGGTTGGCAGAGAACAATGACGCGAGACCCTAAACCGCATTCACTATAAATGTACAATGCATTACTGAATTGTGATCTTGGTTTCATAAGTCACCAATGATTCTTAGTTTTCTCACATGTCTCACACTTTCTGTGAATGTTTCAAAAAATGCGATATTTCACACAAGTATTTCAAGATGCTTTTGACACTCAGCAACACCATTCTCGATTTGTTCTCGAACAGTTCTAGCCCAGTGAGATTTTTTCCATCATACTGTTATCAGAATGTTTTTGACTACTCCATACTTACTTTAAGTATATTATAAAGAAAATGCAGATAAAGAAAATGCAGATATTTAACCCAAGTGAATGCGTCTTTGGGACATGGACGGTCATTTTCAAATATCAAATAATTTTGATAGAATACAAAAAATTCTTATGGTCCAAATTTTAATCTTTACTCATCTACAATCAACAGAAAAAAAATTTCTCAAAATCTGAGAAAGGAAATAATTTCTTTACAGAACAAATGTGAGGGCTACAAGAAGATCAGCAAAGATTTGCATATCAGTCAGAATACTGTAGCAAAGGTTGTCCAAAAATTTAAGAAAGATGGAAGTGCAACCATCTTACAGAAACATCCAGGCCATCAGCTGGAGTTAACATCTCAACAAGAGCATCTTCTGATGAGAAGGTTGAAGAAAATCACCATGAAAGGTCACTGCAGAGTAGCTAAAGCAGTAGAAAGCCAAACTGGAGTGGCCGTTTCCCGTGACATCATACGGCGCACACTGCAGAGGAATGGCATGCAAGGTTATCGTCCACGTAGGCAGCCTCTCCTAAAGCCCGTGTAAAAAAAGGCACACCTAAGATTAGCCAGGGCCCACGATGAAGGAGATGAGGTCTACTGGGACTCTTGGGAGTGATGAACCCAATCCAACACCTGTGGGGAATTCTGAAGCAGCAAGTTGAGCATCACTCCATCCTGCATCCACGCTCTAAAAGAGGTTCTTCTTGAAGAATGGAAAAAGATAGATGTTGCATTCTGTCACCAACTTTTTTATTCCATGCCTAGAAGACTCGGTGCTGTCGCTGAAAATCATGGTGGCCATACAAAATACTAGATGTAGTTATTTTTGTTGCGGGGTGGATTCATTTTTGCTTCAACCAAGTTTATTAAAACTGAAGATTTTGTGATCCAAGTTATATTATTAACTCAATTTCATGTTATGGAGTTAAACAAGTGTTCAATAAAACCCAGCCTTGTGAAAATTCTGGGTAATATTTTGTTCATTGAGCTGCTGATTAAATTCGTACTTTTTAAAGGGGGTGCACTCATTTATGCTGAGCGCTGTGCCAAATTATACAGATTTCTAATTGTTTACAACAAAGCTAATTGCATTCAAATGTTTTATTAATGCATTTCAATAGCAAACAGGATTGCACGTTATCATTGAATTTCACATTGTTTTCTCAGAACCAACGTAAGAGAACCAATGACTACAACAGCCAATCAGAATCTAGTTCTGCTAGTTAGAACAAATGTAGACTTCCTTACACAAGACGTCCTTTTGTTCAGCTGGACCTAATGGGTAAATGATGTGATGGACTCAACCTTATTTCAAAACCACTCTAAAAAATGTCCATAAGACAGGAAGGGAACAGTGATGATGATTATATTATCTGCTGACTGAATCTAAGACGAAAGGAAGAGGCTATTGTTTCATGTGCAGTTGACCGAGTTCATAAAACCTTGTTTTTTCCCCCGAGAAGCAATTTTTGTTGTTCAATAGATGCATACGAGATGAGATTGTTTTTGTCATTATGTGATGACGTCTTTTACATTTTTTAGCAATTTCCCAGCACATTTGTCCTTATTTCCTGTATCTGCCTTCTAAGTTTACGGCAAACTGGATGCTCATTTAGTAAAGCAGCTATGATAAAAAACAAGACTGGTGTCCTGGTGTTTGTGGAGAAGCTGAAATCAGGGCATCTGTCTGATGAATGGGATCAGTGAAGGACTTATTTTGTAAAAGAAAGCAAAAGCAGGAATCAGGATGAGTTACAGAGTAGTGGTACTGGTCTTCCTGGCAGGAAGCATGCTGTCTGTTGTATTTAATGACCAATGACTAAATCAGGGATACTTAAGTATGCAATAAAGCTTGTCCTCCTAAATCGCCATCCAGCTTCCTGACATGTTCTGTAATGGTTGTATAGGTTCAGTGTGGAAAAACTCATTTTTGAGTACTTCTATGTTGGCTTTGAGGGTTTCTCCATTACAGACACTTTTGGTATTCCAGCCTTTGATAATTAAATTACCAAGTAGGAAAACCAGATTAGGAACTTGGAGAAAACTTTAGATGAGACCAAAGAGAACGTTGAGACAACTTTGTTTATGGAGTTGTGGTTGACATTGAATTGAGGGACGTTGCTTTCTTTAGCCATGACCCTCACTAGATGCAACCTCCACTTCACACTGGAGGCGTGAGCGGCACTGCAAAAATAGAACCCAATCCTATCTTTAGCGGCACAGCGTGGCATCCTAATTGTGGGACTGGGCTGAAATTTACTGCACCGAGGCTGGTTTAGAACAACTCGTATACTGTAATGGATTCTATTTGAATAAGCAACATTTTGCTGCCATTCCACATGAGTTGATGGATAAAATTGGTCAAATATTACGTCCAGTTAGAACGTCAAATGCATGACGCAGGAAGACATTTAGTGGTGGACCAATATCGATATACTGATTTTTATACATCGGCATGGGTGGATATTTGTCCTTAAACCAATTTAAAGTCTGGCACATCCTCGGGCAGCTCAGTGCTGTTGCAAAATTTACATAAATGTACTTTTACATTCACTTATAACATCTTCATAATAAATACTCTAAATGGACTTTATTTAGGTGTCTGATTTTAACACCGAGCAGTGCACAAAGTAAGCATTTAACAGTTAAATTCAGGGTTCAAAAACTGATTCAGGGTAAAAATTGTGTGCATCAACCATTAGTGACAAGTATTAGTGTATTAAGTACTAGGTATTAGTGACAAGGTGGACAACATCTAGATACCGACCCATATAAACCATCAATACATATCAGCTATCGGTATAGGTAATAGTAAAAACAATATCGGTTAAACTCTAGAGAATCCCTTAAAGTGATTTTGTGCATTTCCCCTGGCGATAGGGGGCATTATATACCTAAATCACTCCAAGCAAGCATTATTTTTGTGTTCAAGTAAATACCTAATCAATGGATGGCCATTAGGGTCAAAAATCAGCAAAATAACAAAAACATCAGATTCCCTTTCATCACTATGGTGAAGAGCTAAATGTGTAAAACTACAACGTTTGTTACAAATCAGTAAAGGCATTCTGTCCTCACTGGCTTCCGTAGAAGGAAACAAGGCATCCAGTATGGCGTCTCCCAGAGAATTAGGGTGTTTCTCAATGCCAAGGAACCTTGCCTTGATGTCTTGGCCCCGCCCCTGTTGCCTAGGAGATACGTCATCGGGAGCCGCCAAGACGTGTTCCAATGTTCATGTTCTACCGAGGCGTGTTCTCCGTTTGTTAGTCGTTTAGCTAGCTGAGCGAGAATATCAATCAATTATCAATTAGCCTTTATTTATAAAGCACCTTACAGGCATGAGCATGCCACCAAGGTGCTGTACAACAAAAGAATAAAACAATAAAACATATAGCGCCACAAACATAATTAAAACCACAAATAAGAATTACAAAATATAAACCATTAACAATTGCTAACCCACAGAATTAAAAGGCAGATCATAAAAGTAGGTTTTCAGCCTCATTTTAAAAACTGCTACTGATGGAGAGCCCCTAATAGTTAGGGGCAGTGTGTTCCACAGTTTCGGACCCGCAACAGAGAAAGCTCTGTCCCCTCTCAACTTCAACCTGGGAGGTGTCTTGTAACCTAGCCTTGGTCAAAAATGATCCAGAATACACTGTTGTATTTTCAAAAGGACGGCGGGTCAGAAGCCGGCAGCTACTTCTGGGACAATTTTTAAGTTTAAAAGTAAGTCAGCTAATTTAAAATGATTTTTTTAGATCCAAAGAAGTTATCTATTGTTGGTTAGTTCTTGGTAGTTGCAGCTTCGCTGGCTAGCGGGTAGTAACTCATATTTTTAATTTAATAAACACATACACAATTTAAAAAGTAATAGGCTCATTATATATTTGTACTGAAACAAATACGTATAAAATATAACGTTGTCTCCCGTGTCGCATGATGTTACGTGACCGCCGTGGAAGCTGCAGTCACGTGATGCAAGTCTGTTCCATTTAACTGTTTTCTTTGACCAAGGAAGGACAGTGTCCTTGTAAAAAAGGAGCTGGCCTTGCAAGACATCACCTCGCAAGGCCAGGTGCCTTGACATTGAGAAACAACCTTAGACCCGCTCCCATGTACGTTAGACCCGATTTTTTTGGTTACATGTTTTGAAACTGCCAGTATTTTTCAACAACTGGATATCTTTTTATTCATTTACAACAACATTTCAATTTCCAGAGATTATTGGTAAAAACCACACATTATCACTTTAAACATAAATCCTATAATTGGGAATAAATTGAAAAGTGTTTAACAAACACACAATGAACATTAAAAACAAAATCTGGGAACAAATAAGAAAATGTTGGAGGCAGATTCCAAATTGAAGGCCAACGTAAAAAACACGGTGACAATCTTGTTATGCATGCACTAAGGTTTGCCTGAGATTTCCTGAAAGGCCAATTTTTAGGGAATGCAAATGTCTCCAATGTTAACTTTCCAATTTTCGGAGGCAAATTCAGATCCGTGTAAAAGCTTTCAGAGATTGCTGGGTGAGCTGGCGCTCAAACGTAGCAGTTAAGCTCCCTGAGCTCTTACCTCAAGTGTGAGTGCTGGTAAATCACACTTGTGTTGACCTTTACATTGGTTCCCAGTCGAGCGTCAGATGTTGTAAAAGTGTTCTGATACTTATCATATTGATGTCAACATAAAAACAGTCATCGGGGAGACGTGTATGCCATTTCTGACATGTCGTAAACACAATAGTCATTTGTGTTGCGGCAAGATTCCTAGAAGGGAAAAGGAAATATGATCATGTGACACCCATCCTGGCAGATCTGCACTGGTTATCGGTCGCTTTTAGAGTGTGTTTTAAAATTCTTATATTGGTTTTTAAGGCATTGAGCGGGATGGCACCAGAATATTTATTTGACTTGTTACAGCCATTTATACCTAGTCGTTTGCTCCGCTCAGAGCAGTGTTGGGAGTAATGCGGTACAAAAGTAATTAATTACTGTAATGCATGGCTTTTTGCTGTAATGTGGTAATGTAAGGCATTACAGGGAAAGAAAATGGTAATATTTACTCGGTACAATTGTCAGTAACGCGGTAATTACAACACATTTTTAAACCCAGAATCAAGATGTGTCCCTTAAAAATTCAAATTGCGGGACACCCGAAGAAAGATCCAGTATCTGCATATATTACGTCATTTATGGACTCAGCTTTGCGGGCAGAGAGGACACAGCGGTAACGGCTCAACTACTCCAGCTGCGTCTGCCCGCGGCCGCTGTAACATTCACAAAATCGCTCCACTAAAACAAAATAATTCACTTGCGATCGTTCATATCAGCGCATATTCTCTGGTATTTTGTGCTTTTCTGATGTGCTTTGCCTCAGCTGAGTTCATAATCTGTGCCCCGGTGATTTCAACTCATTACTGCTGGAGCGCCGCGCATGTGAAGATCCCTTTGGCTGATAGTTAGAAAGTAGGAAGTCTAGGAAACAGTTTTTTCTGGAAGACGGAGAAAACATGCAGCATGAAGGAAGGTTAGAGAGAGAAAGGGCAGGAAATTATTCAAATAAAATCAAGAAAAAAAGAAAAAAGTATAGATTTATCCCCAATACACATTTTTACCAGTGAAAAGCAATAATATATAAGCATTTAATATTTATACATGTGATAGAATCAGATCACCCCAGAAGTCAGTCCCACATCCAGGGCCGTATCAAGGCATTTGGGGACCACGGCAAATATAGGCTTGGAGCCCCCACCACCTCACTCCCTGCTCAGTTAATATAAGATGGCAGCGTGCTGAGAGTACAGATTGTTGTTGCTTTTATTTAATAAACAATCATTTTAAAGCACTGTTATTATATCTGACTGTTTTTAACAGCAACCCTAGCTCAGACACCTCATCACCTTCCACATATATGTCATGAGCTCGCTGAGCGACAGATCACCAGATTCATACTGAAGTTGTTTTGGTGAAAGTAACTTAAAGTAATGCAAAAGTAGTGTAATGCCTTACATTTTAAAATCATTAATATTGTAATGTAATGAATTACTTTAAAATGAGGGTAACAAGTAATAAATAATGCATTACAGTTTTGAAGTAACTTGCCCAACACTGGCTCAGAGTCACCATATGCTTCTAGTCCCCGCAACTAGGCTCAAAACAAGAGGAGACGGCATTTTCGGTAGCAGGCCCTAAATTATAGAATGATGTTCCATTATCTGTGCGACTCTCCACGTCAGTAGAGGTTTTTAAGAAGGCGCTGAAGACCAATTATTATAATCTGGCGTTTAAATCTGTGTGTTAACTGATGTCGTTTTGTATTTTGCTGTTTTTTATTTTTTATTTGGTTTCCTATATATTCTTTGTTTTTATCTTTTTTAGTTTTGTCTTGTTCAGCACCTTGGTGACATAATATATGTCTGTAAAGTGCTTTTATAAATTAAGGTGATGATGATGATGATGATGATGATTTCCACAGCAGGCCTTTTTTAATGTCCTGCCTCCCGCGTGCTGCAAATTGATGCTCAACCAGGGGCGGATTTAGGACTGAAGAAGATCCGGGGCTTAACACACACACACACACACGCACACACGTGCGCGCGCACACGCGCACACGCACACGCACACACACGTGACACGCACTAGTCAACATCATATATATATGTCTTGTACCACATAATTTTTAATCTGAAGCTACATATTCAGCATATTCAGGGCAGAGTATTGTTCCTGTTAGTGTTTAGTGTGAGATGATGGTAAATATTTCCTTTCTTTCTCCAACAACTTTACCTGATAGTAAGCTAACTTTAGGCAAACCAGCAGCACAACAAATATTTTCAAATAAGACTCACAAACCTGAGTCAACACCAGTCTCATCAAAGCTGGGGTTCTGTCGTTGTACTTTTTGTCTAAAAAAACGTCCTTATGTCCATCTTCACTCATGCGTTTCAGGCAGAGTGTATAGAAGAAGCCAGCTGCTGAAGGGCTTCTTCTTCAGTGGTGGAGGCTCAGGCAGGCTGTATACAAACTACTGCCAGCAGCGCCCTCTCTGTTGGACTTTGGTACTGCATGTTACTTCCGCGATTTAGATCCGGGGCTTAACGTGAAACATCCGGGGCTTCAGCCCAAATAGCCGGGCCTAACGCCGCCCCTGTGCTCAACTCCAAACATTCTCACCTGTGAGAGCGCATCTGCAGCTCAAACTCATAATCTGCGGTCTCATGTGTTTGTTTGACCAAAGGTTGGCAAACAGGATGGAGAATGCAAAAGAAATGGAACCACATCAAAAGTAAACATTTCAAATGAAAACACAAGGTACGTCTAGCTAAGGAGCTAAGTGAAAGTACACTTTCAAATTAAATCAAGTCCCCAAATCAATGAAATATGCAGATGCACTTTGCAAGCCACTGCTAGACATTAAGCATGATCTGTTTTCATGCTTTATAGCACTCTGATGGTCTCTCTTAATGAAATATGCACCATGATGTGTATACATCCACCAGCCTAAGCATCATGCTGGTTTTACCAAGTTGACTATTAGAGAACAGCTCATGCATCTACACCTAAAGGTTATAGTTGGTGTGATCAGTGGAGAACATGCAGGGAAAAGGAGAACTAGAAACAAGAAAATATTCTCATTTGTCTACTACAGCAGCAGGAAAAGGTATATATATATATATATATATATATATATATATATATATATATATATATATATATATATATATATATATATATAATATTGCTGTTCTTGCACTTGTGTGTCTGAATATAGGTATAATGATGTATAACATACCTCACAGGACAGATGGGGTGAAACAGCAATACAAAAAAATCCACAAGTTTTAATGAGTAAATTACTGCAGATGCACCAGTTAAGAACTTTAGAAGGAGCTATCATAAGACTTTTTTACTGCATGCATGTAATTAGTTCTTCTTTAGCACATGAGAGGGAGTGCTCTGAGGCAAACGCTGCACGCGGTGTAACGCAGAGATCCATCAGCACAGCTGGACAGATTTTAAATGGTTAATGGGGCCGATGTGGCATTGATAATAGCCTGATCTGGTCCCTCGAAGTTCACACGCTCTCATGTTTCACACGTCAGAACCAGACGTCCATAAAAACAAAACAATATACAGGTGATGCAATGTGACGGGAACTAGGATGCCCCACAGCCACATTACATATGCTAGAGAAAACGCCGTGAGCGAGGCAAACACGCACACGCACACACACGCACACACACACACACACACACACACACACCACTGTATGTCACATAAGGTAGCATCTGGTCACGCTATTCTGGCTCCTTTAGGCTTCCATACATGAGCTAGTCTATGTCTCCTGTTCCTGCCCTGACCCAGTTTGTATCTGCAATCCTCCACAGCACCAATTTTACACCTGGCTCAGTCACACCCACAAACCCCCCAGACACATAGGGAGCAGGCACACACACACACACACACACACACACACACACACACACACACACACACACAAAGGCCATAGGAAACAGCAGTGTGTGATTGGTGTGAAAATAAACAAATCCGCTCTTTGATGTTGGGACAATATTTGGGAGCAATTGAGGGCACTTTGTCGGGGGTGGGAGGTGGAAGGGGAGGAGGAGGCAAGAGGTGTGTACCTCTTGGTTGTGTGGTTTGTGTGAGCATGAACCAAGGTGTGTTTATCCCTGAGGTAATGGGATTTCATCTCCTCCCGCATCAGTTATGGGGTAGGAGGTGTGTGTGTGTGTGTGTGTGTGTGTGTGTGTGTGTGTGTGTGTGTGTGTGTGTGTGTGTGTTGACAGATCGACAAGATCCAAATAACTTTACAAAAACAGGGAAAAGAAGGAAAAAGAGCGCTTGCAATGTGTCCGGGTTTTTAACTATTAAGGTTCTGGACACGTATTTGTTTATTTCTTTAAGTTAACAAATCAAAAATTTAAAGGACTGAATTTCCAGAATTTTTTCCAGATAATGAAAAATGCCCTTTGGAGAAAATCTAACTTTCAAATGAACCATGTTTCTTATCTCTATAAACACACTTTAAAACGGATAACATCCATAAGGCGTCAAATTGAATGTGCGGTTTGTCAAGAAGTTAGTGAACATGACTTGCTTTGACTTGTGTTTTAACTGCTAGTCTTTGGACCAATTATGTTGCAGAGAAGCACATTTAAGCTTAAAAGAAAGAAAAGGCTATTTGTTGTCTTTTAAAGAAATTCAACATCGTTTTAAAGCTAAGGACTTCCTAAAGGAACATGTATTTCTTACCAACTTTCATTTTTATAGCAGACCATCTTAAAACTTTACATTTTTATGGGTCTGGCTACACCCTATGCATACGTTCTTTTAGCTAAATAAGACATTTGTGCAGTGGTTTATGAGATATGTTGCTAACAGATTGGGTGAATTAGAACATTTATTGCTGTAATTTTAAGCAAAATCTGAGTATTTGTAGCATTCTAAATGTCTGTTGGGACTAACACCAGGTGCTGGCCCCTTATAATTTAGCTCAGCATCTTAAAAAAAGGTGCAACCACTTGTCCATTTAAAGCCGGTTAGCGGTGGTGGCCATCTTAAAATAGATTTACTCCAAAAAGATGATCACTTATGAATAAATTACTTTCTGAAAGTCCTAATATAATCCGGCCAGTGGTTACTGGAGTTATTATTTATTTTATTGAACCTTTATTGAAGCAGATCAGTCGTTTGAGAACTTATTCTCATTTACGACGGCGATCTGGCCAAGAGGCATTAGCAACAGCCGCATAGTTAGCTCGACACCAAAGAAAAACAGATGAGATAAAACATGCAAGATAAAAATAAAATAAAACAGACAAAAAGACAAAGGACTGTTCTTATTTACAATATGCACAAGAAATCAAAACAGGCTTCAAACAGTCTTTAAAGTGACAGTATGCATTTTCCTGGCGATAGGGGGCAGTAGATAACTAAATTGTTGCAAGCAAGCTGTATTTTTGTGTTTGAGTAAGACCATACCAACGGATGCCCATTAGGGTCAAAAAGCCCTGGGGAGTGCAAACTTAAGCAAAATGACAAGCACATCAGACTCCCTTTTATCAGTGTCAACGAGTGAAGAGGTAATGTGTAAAACAACAAAGTTTATGAATAGTGAAAGTTTTGTAACCTTTTGTTACAAATTAGTAAATTCATTTTGTCCTCAAGGGCTCCCGTAGAAGGAAACATGGCATCTAATATGGCGTCACCCAGAGACTTAGACCCACTCCCACGCATTTCAAACCTGATTTTATGATAATATGTTAAGAAGCCGCTAATACTTTTAAACATGTCATCATTTAGAACATTTTCAACAACATTTTGATGGATGTTTCTGGAGAATAATGATACAAACTACACATTGTCCCTTTAAGTACTCAGAAGCAGGAGTTATTAGAGAGCACAGGTGTCAAACGCAGGCCCTCGGTCTATTTTAATTTGGTCCTCAAGATCAAATGTCTAAAACTGTGTCGCTTGCCGATTTTGACGCAGACTACAAATCCCATAGTGCTCTGCGGCGTTGACGCATCTGTCGAAGCTCCCCCTCTTTTCTGTTTACATTCATTAGCATCCATGCTACTACTTGGCGTCTGTAGCGTACCTCCTCTGTCTCGGACAAGTTGAAAATGCACCTCTTACCGAGCGCCGAGTTTAGACAGCGATTTGCCAACTTTGAAGGCCAGAAATGGATTTTAACCGCTCAGTAATCTGTTTGCTGTTGACATAGAAAGTGTCCCAACCAACTTCCAGACTGAGATGATTTAACTTCAGTTTAGCGACACGCTCCATTCAGTGTGAATCTGTGGCTTCTGCAGTTTTTATGTCTCCTCCCTGACCAACAGCGTGGTCAAGCTGCTCAGATTCTCTCCATGTTTAGCAGCACAAACCTGCGTGAGCAAGTGTCCTCAAAACAACACAGGAGTCTCACTGATGAACTCCTTCCTCAGCTAAGAGCCAAACCCGACACAAATCTGGCTGGAACTGGTGAGCACACAATAAATCAGAGTAGAGCAAACTAATCTTGAATTGTTTTGATTTTATGCGCTTTTTCTGCTCCAAAGCATGAAAGTTAATAGGTCAGATATTGCATTTTCATTTAGGACAATTACTATTTTTTATTGTTTTTGTTGCTTTGTGAAAAAATAGTCAACCTACTTTAAAACAGTAACTGGAAAGACTACAGATAGATTAATGGAATATAAATAGAATAGAAAGTCCCTTTATTTTCCCTCAGTGGGGAAAGTTTGGTGTCAGCAATAACATTCATTACGGGAGTAAAAAAGAGTAAACATAAAGTAGAAATACTTAAAAAATTCAAAATGTAGAAAAATGCTGTATGTATAAAATATTAAAGAGCAAGTCACCCCCTACAAGAAACGTACTTCACTCCCACTTCATGTTTGAAAAATGCAACAAATGCTGTTGCTTGGCAGACCGAGAGGGCGGAGCCGCTAACAAATACAAACACACACAGGCTCACAATGGAATTATGACATCATAATATACCAGATGACATCATAGCATACCTCTTAGCCAATAGCGGTGGCAGGTTTAAATTCAAATACAGTGCAGAATTTTTCCCTGACGACGGTGCAACACTGACAGTTTTAGGCAGAATATTTGAATTTTAACCAAGATGCACTGAACTGCCAAATTATTGACTACACGTGTCTGTAGCATGATTAGACACTCGTTTATATAGTTTATCAGCAAAAAAAATGTGATTTGGGGGTGACTTGCTCTTTAAGCAATAAAAAGTAAAAAAAAATGAGACATAAGTAACAAATACCATAGATGTGCTTTATTTAAAGTCGATTTGCTTGTGTGTAATTTGGTTATTCCACATTAAGTGTTATTGTAAAAATAAATTTGCTTCCAAATGAAAAGGTTCAACAGTAAATATTTGTAGGTAAAGGAAAAGGTGGACATTTGCTGTCACTTTTTCAAAAACATTGAGTTTGGCCCGTGACTTCTTCCTAGTGTGAATTTGAGTTTGACAGCCCTGCTGTAGAGATTAGACTATGAGTTAGCATTACTCTTATCTACTATTAAACCACATTTTTACTCAATAATTGAAAGATCGTGCAATAGACATGTCAGTCTTTGTAACTGTAGCACCATTGTAATTTGGGTTGACTCCACCCAGACACAGGCTAAAACATTGTCTACCCTTCCATTTACTGATAATTATAAAAAGTATATTGGGAAAACAATATGTGCCTCTTCATTTTTGTGATTTTAGCTCTGTAGTGTCAAATGCTAGATAGCCTTTAAAATTAAACATACTATCCTCCAAATGTTTTTATTCTAAACCAAAGAAAACATGGGTTCATTGAAGAATAACCAGAGTTCCTCATTTTAGCTTCGTCTCAAACGTCTGAACCTCTCTTTTGATACACATTATCCCTTCTCCTTCACAGAATCTGTCTCCGTCATAGGTCTGCCTTCTACCTAATCTCTGTAATTCACTCTTTCAGCTCAGTGTTTCTTAATGTCTTTATCCCCAATCCCTTTCAGTGTCTCTTTCATAATATTAATTAAATTCTCCCACTCCCTCCCCATCTGTTTCTCTTTCAGTTCTTCCAACAAAAGTCATTAATTTTGAACTGATAGCCAGCTCGGTTTAGATAGTTTAGACAGGCAGAGACTACAACATAATCATTTCTGTAACATTAACAGTTGCATGTTGTATTAAGGTCTTGTGGAATCATGTGGAATTTCTCTTGATTCTCGTAAGCTCCAACTTGGACTCTTGGGGGTGGTGCTCATGAATCTTTTTGCCATCTTTTCATATGCGTATCTTTACATTTTTATCATCTATTGCAGTTAATTTGTCTTAAATCTGTTGATAGCAAGACTTCAACGCCGACAATGCTGACAATGTGTATAAATGTTACTTCACGTTTAAACAGTGCCTTGAAAATTAGTTTTACACTCTGATATTTTTTGAAAGTTAGTGAATTAATCAACAATAAATCACTGTTAGCCTTTTAAGGACATTTAAATGACACTATTGATGTCTATTACATTTGCAAAAAACTTTACATTTCATTCTATATGCTTTTTATGAAAAATATCAATGTTCGATATGTTTATGCTACAGAAACTTTATTCTATAAAAATCCTTCCCTGAAGTTAATTTGTTGTGTTAACTTGTTGTAAATTGCTTTAAATGGAAATTCCTGGACATTTCTCAGTTGGAAAATACTTTTGGGGGCTTGTACGGGATTCAAATATTAGGTCAGGATATTTCTCATTTCTCTGCAGTGATTTCAGTATTTCCATTTTCACTTTTGAATTGTATTATTCCTAGATTAGTTTGCTTTGTGGAATAGGTAGGGTAGAGGAGCTTTAAGACCGTACAACTCGTTTGGTGTGTGTTGATTTAGCTTGTAACGGAAAGGCTTTATTATCCCATTGAAACCTGGAAATGGTACTATCATGCTTCAGAATATGTAAAGCAAGAAAGCTATGTTGTTAAGAAAAAGTTAAAATAAATCCAAAACCATTCTTGATGTAAGTTCATCTCAAATTCAGAAACCTAGACACTACCGTTTTGTTGTGATAGTAAATTATTTTAACAGTTGTTAAAATAAAAACAGGACATTTAATGTTTTGCATGAAATGTGCTCCTAAAACCTGTCTTAAGATTGCCGGTGAGCCTACATCACTGCAAAAATGCACACAACTGAGTAGAGAGATGATTTTGGTTTCCAAATGTTTATTCTTGCCTATAAAACATTTGTGTGTTTGTTTGTTTTTCAATAACAAAAGTGATCATGTCAGTGCAAATGTTTTTAATTGAGCTAATGGAACACTTTAGTTTTCTCAATGATAGTATCTTTGCGGTAATTTACCATTTTAGAAGTAACTCATTAATAACATGTTTTTATACTTTTGACAAATGGTACTTTTATTGGCAATTTGATCTCTTTCTATGGGGGAGTACCCCCAGTTCTTCAATTAACACAAATCTTTTGGTAAGGCATGAGTTAACCAAGAATGAGCTGGGCACCAGCTGGCTTTTACTTTTGCTCACAATCAGAAAAGGTGGTTTTCATTGCCAGGAAGTAATTGGCAATCATCTAATCAGAAAATAATTTAAGATGGTAAGATGTGGCTTTATTTGACTGGAGATCTGGTTGAGTTGTTCAGAAACCTGGAACCACTTATTCAGCCCTGGTGTTGTCTGTAACTTCTCTGTTTGTTTCCAAGAACCAGCACTGTACGGCAAGTCATCTTATAAACCTCAGATAGCTATTCTGTCTTGTAGCACCAGCTGTCCTTTGGTAAATGTGCACGTGTCTGTACAAATCTGTTTGTGTGTGTGTGAACTACCAGTAATCCCAGTGGCCAAAATGGTAATCCCCTCAAAGTATCCATTAGCCTCTTGACACACACATTTTGGGCTCACGCGAAACATACGTACACACATGCAGCACCTCAAGGGCAGTCACCCAGGTGTCAGGCAGACATTTCCCCCTGGGAGGGATCACCGTGGCTGGCCGCAGAGCCGGCCCACTACCCCTGGAGGGAGGAATGGAGACACTGGCTGGCGATACGTACAGATTAAAGAGAGATGGACAAAGGAACAGGATGAGATGGAGAGGGAATCGGAGAGAAGGGATGTTGAGAGGTAAGCCAATGTGGGCTTACTGGGAAGGAGAGATAGAAGAAAAACTGGTGAGATTTGAGCGTAACTGTGAGAACAAAAGAGAAACAAAGACGTCTAATTGACTCGAATACTTTTATCTACACAGCTTGAAGCTTTAGAAAGTGTTCCCCTCTAATGTTTTAAACAAGTACACCTGTTGTTTCTTACCACAAAATGATATAAACTGCTCCGTATGACCACTGTTTCTTTAAATAATTTATAATACTCAGCTAGTTCACCTCAATGGATTTTTTAGACACAATGCCTTTGCAAATTTACATGTTTTACCTCTTCTTCACTCACAGAGACACTGAAACACTTCAAAGTCAAACCAGTGCTTGTTAACGATAAAATAAGCACCTTTCTTTATTTTTAGAAAGCGTGCTTTTTGTAGCCATGTGGCATTTGTCCAGGAAACAAAGCCTTGATTGGCTTTTGTAGCCACCCACTTCCCCTACACTGTTAGTGGGGGAAATAATCAGGTTGCTCTCGTTATTTGAATAAATCCATCTGAATCTCTGCTAATAGAAAGTTTTCAGCATGAAGAACTAATCCAACTGTGGCGATGTGGGATGAAAGACAAATCATTCCTTTTTTTGTCTGTTGCATAACACAAACGGCAGTGATATAGCTGCTATGACTCATGCACATGACATTCTTCTTATCCTGTTCTTCGTTTTTTAAAAGAAAATAGAAGACACAGGGGCGTTCTTGGTTCACCTTTCTACATATGAATCTTCTCTTTCCTTGGTGATTTTGTGCTTATATGTCTGCAATATTGTCCCTAACCACCCTTTTAGTAAATAGTAGAATAGTAAATGGCCTGTATTTGTATCCCTTTTCTCTCAGTCTACATAGAAAAGGATAACTACCATGACCTATAGTCAAACATCACTCTGCCTGTGC
This sequence comes from Nothobranchius furzeri, assembly GCF_043380555.1. Lineage (NCBI taxonomy): Eukaryota > Metazoa > Chordata > Actinopteri > Cyprinodontiformes > Nothobranchiidae > Nothobranchius > Nothobranchius furzeri. The sequence continues at coordinate 3,189,975 of NC_091759.1, read as the reverse complement.
AGCAAGAAAGCTCTTAGCAGCCTAAGATGGACCTCTGAAGGTTACTTAGAATGAAATCCCATTGCTCTGTGGTGTTTGCGATGTGTTGACTTCATTGTGTGTCAAAAGCTATCATTTGTTTTGCGCTCTCAAATTAAAATACTTCCCTCTGCTCTTCTGGGAGCCAATGTCAGAGAATTTTGATGACTCATTGGGCACTTGAGGGCAGCCATAATAATTCATCCATTCAAATGTGATTTGAAATGACTAGTGTGAGATATAAAACTGCTTCGGACCACTGGTCACTAGATGTCTAGGGGCAGCAGAGAAACAAAGCTGCGACTCCTGTTGCAGGTTTTCTTGGGCGCATGTTGCATTAGTTAAAGGGAAAAAAAGCCTTGACTCTAGTTTGTGTTCAGTCTGCATGTGAGAGAAGTTGATGCCACTGGGCAGTGCAATGGCCATTGAGGGTTGTAAATATGGCCGTAATAATGTTTATCACAAGTGGAATGTGTGAAACAGATGTTAGCTTGAGCTTCAGGACACAGTCTCACAGCAGAACGGAGCACTAAGCACACACGGATAGGGTGCATTCTGCTTCTTGGACTATTTCCTTGCTACCTTTTTTGAACCAAAAAGGTAGCAAAAATTATATAACACCATATGACAAAATACAATACAATATGACACAAAAACACCTCCCCATGGACACATGCAGAGGGTATCTTAACCCGCATGTCTGAACCACCTCAAACAAATGTCGACATTCAGGACCAGCGGTTCTACCCTGGCCATCCAGCTGAGGAAACTCCTATTGGATGTCTAAATGTACAATATTTTCTTCTGGTTCCCAATGTGAAGACCATTATCTTGGTAAGTTATTGTATAAATGTGAACAAATAGTCTGGACATGACCCATAAACAGATCTAAGTCATGGGGTGGTTGTCTTTCAAACTGTCCCCGTATGCTACTGGACAAGAAACGATATGACGTACTCACCTCTATAGGTGTCAGTCAATGGGGCAGTCAACCATACACTGTTGAATAAAAACACAAATACATCTTTTTTTTTCTAAATTAAGGACTTGAGTAACTCTATCTGCTTTGACTTACAGAAAAGCCCAAGTCTAAACAGCCCAAAGTTGATGCCAAAGTCGTTTAAAACGAGCCGTTGCCATCTTAATTGCTCCATGCATCATCCTGCCCACCAAACCAATAGAGCGGTGTGATTGGCACAACTCAAATCTGCTCAGGCTAATGGGAAACCTGCTGAGGGCCCTATGGAGCATGGCTAGATCAACCCGCTGATCAAATTTTTTTCTTCTGCTACGGTCTGTCTAGATGTCTCGGCTACAAGGCCGTAAATGAGAGTTAGAACATGGATCGACTGGTAAGTCAAGCGCTTCACCCACCTGTTCAGACCGGTTTACAGTTGAAACTCGAAAAGTGAGAATATGGTGCAAAAGTCCATTTATTTCAGTAATTCAACTCAGACTGAGAGACCATCTAAAGGCTTAGGAACCCTTTGCAGGTGTTTTGGGTTCATTAGCTGATTAGATTGTGACACTTTGAGTCTAGAATATTTTCACAATATTCTAATTTTCTGAGATTTTTAATTTCGGGTTTTCATAAAGCTGTAAGCCATAATCATCAAATTTATGACAAATAAAGGCTTGAATTATCTGGCTTTGAAAGTTATGACTCTCTCCCATTGATTAGATTTACCTATAAAGTTGAACTTCTCAAATAAATGTACTTTTGCACCATATTCTCATATTTTGAGTTTCGCCTGCAGTGTAAGCACCACTGCGACCATTTCCTCGGTCTACCTGCTGATCTCCTCCCCATCTTTACTTCACTCATGGATGAGATGCCAAAAGACTTAAACTATTCAACAGTCTTTTCATTTAAACTGCAGTATATAATCTACCATATTCCAACTGACATCTAGGCATATCCTTCAGACCCAGGACAAAAAAAATGCATTGGGATTTATATGGAGCTACTGGCAGAAGTGGCTGGGCAGACGAACGCTTGTGATTTTCTGCTTTTGTCACTCAAACCCGTAATATCCGGGTTTTTTTTTCATGCTTTTTTAAAAATAAAATAATGGAAAGAAAACAAATGGTTTACTGTCCAGTATCGTGCCAAGAGTGTTACCTTAGCTTTAGCAACTTCATTGCGTGGGGAATGAAGCTGTTGTCCGTTCAAGTTATTTTTCATATGAAGAAACTGTATCTTCATCCAAATGGCAGCAGGCTAAACAGCTTATAGCCAGGATCAGAGAGCTCTTTGAGAATACTGACGGCTTTTGTTTTGCTTCTCTAAGGAGGGGGGTTAGACGACCATAAAGCTCTTGGCTATTTTCACCACATGTTGCAGGGTCTTTCTGTCACTTGCCACGCCAAGAAGTGCTGCAGCTGGCCAGCATGCTGTCATAGTGACAGTTTGATACAGTATCATACGGCTTGCGCCTGTGCAACCAAGATCATCATCGGGGAGTAAAACCTGAGTTTTACAGCTCACATCAACAGGTGTTGGTTCTATTGGAGCCACATAACAGGCTTCAACAACCGTAGAAAGGACTACTGTTTTTACAGAAATGGGATTACGTCTAGTTCAAATGACACCAAAGGGACTGACTGAGTAGGACTACTTAAAATGTGTCTGATGTACAAACTGCAACAATATTAGTTGCAGAAATTTAACTATTTGTGTTACTGGAAAAGTACTGATGGTCAGTGTCCTCAGTGACTTGGGGACACTGAACAGGAAGGCAATGAGTCAGGGGTAGTTCCAACTTAATTTCTTCTAACTCCAAGACAAAATTTCAGCACCACTCAGAAAACGACAACCTCATCAGTAAGGAATATCAGATCACTATACGACTACATCATCATGAATGACATTGAAGATGAGAGGCATTTTGTAAGAAAGTTATGAAATAAATGTAAACCTTTACATTGTACTGTATGTACTTTAGCCGCTTATTCTCCTCAGGCATTATGAAAAACACTTAGGCTTTTTGTCTTAATGGTACTCGAAACCCTGCTGTTATTTATTCCATTATGTTAGTTAAAAAGCTGTTGGCATTCCTTATGTTAATGAATATACAAACACCAGGGAATATTGAGGTTGGCCAGAATCATTATTGTTATGTTCTCTTATTTTGTACAAAATGTCAGTAATGTAATCGCTGTGAAAGGCATGGCGGCTCATGGATAAGATTAGACTACTTTTCATTTGTGTTTGTTCCATTCCTGTCATTGGCTGTCCACATTTGCTGATGTTTTTACAATTGCATAGTTTTAATTACAATCCATTTTGTTTATTGGTAAATTTAAAGGATATGATTTGTTTGTGTATGTGTGGACATCAACACTGGTTTCACCCATTTGGTGGATACTGTGGATTATTTTTGCAGCACGAGGATACTCAGGAGTGACACCCATTATCTTCCACTGTGTTGTGTGGAAGCAGGATTTCTAGACCTGGTCTTGAATTTGAAATAATTGTAGTAGGTTCAAATTAAAACATTAGAGCCAGTGTGCTCTTTCCACCAGTCTTAAATAAATTACACGTTCATGTAAAACACTCACAGCAATGTCACAAGTACAGAACAACAGTTTCATTACCCTTTCAAGTGGAATCTAATGTAACCATTAGGTTAATTGCTTGTGTGTTCATAGGCAAACATGGATGAGTGTGTTTAAAGATGGCTAGGGTTCTGGTTACACTTTCAATCCTTGCCCCTGAGGGAATGTCGAAGAATAGAGAAAAGGAAGGCAGATTTAGCGATACATAAAAGCTCCAACACAGGGAGTGTAAGAACAATGCTCCCCCCCCCTTCCCCCCTTACTCTATTGCTTTCTCCATTATCCTTCAAGGCAGTAATACAAGAATTCAATTAAAAAAAACATGTAGTGACCTTAAAACACATGCACATGCGTGAACACACACAGGGTTGACATATCAATTAATCACTGTCTGTCACTTGACCATTATAGCATGTGTATCCTCACTGGGCCATGGGAATTACACATTTATGGTGTTTATGAGAAGAGTCCGTCGGTTTAAAGATGACTGTCATTCTTCCCAACGTTTAAAATGCTGTTAGCATAAATATGTCACTTTGTCCATCCAACCAACCTAACAACCAACCAACCAACCAACAAATTCATCCATCCAACCAGCCAGCCAATTTATACATACATCCAAACTTCAGGTGGATACTGTTTATTATCCATATTGTCAACACATTTGCACCAAAAGCTAATGCTATACAGGAAGCTAGCCAGCTTGAAAACTGAAACATCATGAAGAATCATCCTAAAACTCTGAGGAACCAACCAGCCATATGCCAAAAAAACAATCTTTGGGGATTATTGTCAATACACTAGTAGGCTGGTTCTAGAGAAAAGCTGATTGTAAAAGGTTAGGCATGGTAGTCCTAGTGTTGGTATACAAATTTCCAGGCAGACGTGTATGTAATTTTGTTGAAGTTTAAAAAAGAAAAGCTAATTTAAGTTTCAGTTAAGAATATCTGGAGATAGGTATATGCATAGCTGTAGCTTTAAACATGCTTAAAGTAAAAATCTAAGTTTTGGATAAGGCTTGTTTTTCTCATTTAATGTTTTTAGTGCAGTTCTTACTCAAACCAATTCCTGATCAAAATATTTAATCACTGATTTCTCGTTTATGGGACTTTTACCTGACAGCAGCTATACTTCATTTTGTTTGACAGACAGATGGATGGATGGATGGATGGATGGAAGATAGATAGATAGAGAGATAGAGAGGTAGATAGATAGATAGATAGATAGAGATAGATAGATAGATAGAGATAGATAGAGATATAGAGATAGAGATAGATAGAGAGATAGAGATAGAGATAGAGAGATAGAGATAGAGAGATAGATAGAGAGATAGATAGGTAGAAAGATAGAGAGATAGAGAGAGAGGGAGATTGATAGATTGATGGATTCATCATTTTACCACAATAATATGATGTACATGTTCATCATTGCTGATTATTCAAATCTAGGAATCAGAAAAGTCTAAAATGCCTTTGATTGAATTAGCTATAATTTGACGAGTGGTTGTTTGCTATATCTACTTCAGAGATGGAAGTTTGTTTTAACTTATATGAGGTTTACCATACCATACCAACTTTATTTATAAAGCACATTTAAAAACGGCATGGCAGCCGACCAAAGTGCTGTACAGAATAAAAAGTAAAAACACTATAAAAAACAATACACGCTCAACAATAAAATACACAACAAGGCAGATATTCACGGTCAATAAAAACGCACATAGTAAAATAATAAAAGTCAGGTATTTAAAAATGCCTGGTCGTAAAAGTGAGCCTTCAGTAGTGACTTGAACCGGAGGAGGGATGGTGCCAGCCTTACTGAAAGAGGAAGAGCATTCCAGAGTGTTGGAGCAACATAAACAAAAGCACGCTGCCCCGCGTTTTGTATTTCATTGTTGGAACATGAAGCAGCAGGCAATCAGCAGATCTCAACGCACGGTTTGGCACATAACGAGTCACAAGATCCGACAGGTAATCCGGAGCCAGACCGTTCAGGGCCTTAAAAACAAAAGCCAGGATTTTAAACTTGACTCTGAAGTTTACGGGTAGCCAGTGGAGCCGCTCCAGTACAGGTGTGACATGGTCTCTTCTAGGGGTGTTTGTTAAAAACCTGGCTGCCGCGTTTTGTACTACCTGAAGCCTGTTTAGAGCAGAGGCAGGTAAACCAATTAAAACTGAATTTGCATAATCCAGTCGGGAGATGATAAAAGCATGAATTACAGATTCCAGGTGTGCTCGTTTCAGGATCGGTTTTAAGCGAACTAGTCTGCGCAGCTGATAAAAACATGATCTGACCACTGCGTTAATCTGAGGGCCCATGGAAAAGTGTGTATCCAGTTTCACCCCAACACATTTAGACACAAGCTGTTGTTCCTAAATGTGTTGAGCTTATCAGTTAGTACATATTCCAATCTTATACGGTGGGACACTGTGTTTTTGCTTTCACACTGGGAGGATTTTCTTGTTCTGGGACACACCACAAACCAGCAACCTAGGGCTGGGCGATACGGTCTAAAATTAGTATCACGATGTATTGAGGATTTCAACTCTAACGATAAACAGACGATAACTACAGGCATGCGCAGAAACAAAAGTTGTCCACTAGATGGGGTTGTCAAGTGTATTACGTTGAGTCACGTTTTTACATGACTCAAGGTGGTACAGCTTCTTAAAGGGACATGAACTTTGCCAACATACACATGGTTTTTCATTTTTTTTTTATTTTTCAAATTTATTGACATGGGAAAAATGATCACGATAAGAGTCAGAAATTTTGATAACGATCAATTTTCGTTTCATTGCCCAGCCCTACAACAACCCAATAACAGAGTCTGGGGGAAGTAAAATTAAGTTCAAAATCAAAATAAGAGTTGGTGTTAATGTCTGAGTCAATTATTTTTAGTTCTTAAAACAATAAAAATAACAAACACATCTCAAAGTGTATCTGTATCCTTTACCAGCATATTTCTTCTTCCATTTCCTCTCTGTCCCATTTAACTCTCTTTCCGACGTGTCTTTCTGTATTCATATATCTTTCTAGCGACTGTCCCTTTAAGCGGCTGTCAGTGCAGACTTCCCCTCCTTAAACACAGCAAGACACAATAAATCTATCTGTACTTGTCTACAAAACACAGGTTTGTTTGTGTGCAAGTACACATATGGTTGTGCATTTCTGCATTAAAGTGTTACTTTCTAGTGCATGTAGTCATGCGTTTGTTTGCTCTTTTCTGTGCATGCCAGTCAGGATCAGTGGGAAATGATGGACTAGCCAACAGCCTAAACAAGCTTTAGCTCAGGGGGGAAATAGTCACTATCTATCTAACTGCCTCAAAAAGAGAGAGACCGAGACAGACTCTGGATGGGGAAAGAGGGTATACACGGCATTTATCATTTAATAGTAGAGCCAAAAAGTCCTTTGGAACAGTAAAGTTTTATATTTCATGATTTAGGTTCTGTTTTGGTTCCATTGCAGATGTATTGTCCATCAACAGACATGTTTCATGTGCTGTCTACCTTCTGTGATGAAACTCTTTATTCAAAAACAAAACAAAGAACACAATATTATAAATACATTTTATTGAAAAATATGCAAATTTTTAATTTGATACCAGAAACCTATTTGAAACTTAATCTTTGCTGTTTTTAGAATTAGTTTAGTTTATTTCAAACAAAGAAAACATACATTTTTAAAAAAAAATACCACAAACAGAAAAAATACATATCATCCCTTCTTCTGTGTTTGAAAAGGAGTAGGCTGAAGTGGAAACTTATATGTCCCTACCCCTTTATACAAGTAATTTTTACTTGTTTACTAAATCTAACACAAAACCGACATTAAAACAAACAAAATGGTACAAGTCACCAAAAACCACCAAATTATATGGAAAAAAAACAACAAAAGAAAAAAAAAACATCTTTTTACAATTGATACAATTTACTTTTCCTTAGAATAAAGGACACTCACATAAATCATCTATTTTCTACTATATACTTGTTCAGAATATGTTTTTTATAATTCATTTTAAACACATTTATATTTGTACTTACTTTAATTTCTTCTTCTAAATTGTTCCATAATTTAACCCCAATTATTGTGATACACATCTGTTTTAATGTTGTTCTAAACTTATGTATCTTTAAGTTTAGTGTTCCTCTCAGGTTATATCCTCCTTCTCTCTCTGTGAACAGTTTCTGTATTTTATCAGGCATTAATTTATTTCTTACTTTATACATTATTTGTGCTGTTTTGTATTTAACCAAGTCCTGGAACTTCATTATCCGTGTTTTTATAAAAAGTTCATTTGTGTGATCCAAATATCCTGCATTTGTTATTAATCTGATAGCCCTTTTCTGCATTGTTGTTAATGTCTGTAAATGACTTTTGTACGTGTTTCCCCAGACCTCTACACAATAGCTCAAATATGGCAGTAGCATCGTATTGTATAACATATAAAGTGCTTTCTGATTAAAAATATACTTAGCTTTCCCCAATAAAGCAATGCCCCGTGCAAGCTTCCCCCTAACATATTTGATGTGTGGCTTCCAACAGATTCTGCTGTCTATGACCACCCCAAGAAATTTTATTTCATATACTCTCTCAATTTTTACATTATTAATTACTATATCTAATTCATTGTGTCTTCTTTCATTACCAAACAACATAAATTTTGTTTTCTCTAAATTTAGTGACAGTTTATTTACATCAAACCATTTTTTTAATTTATTTATTTCCTGTGTGACCACATCCAGGACCTGTTGCAATTCCACCCCCGAGCAAAAAACATTTGTGTCATCTGCAAACAATACAAACTTCAAAACTTGTGAAACCCTACAAATGTCATTTATGTACATTATGAATAGTTTAGGTCCTAAGACTGATCCTTGAGGCACCCCACATTGTATCTGTCTTAGTCCTGATTTATGTTGATTTATTTGCACGTATTGTTGTCTATTTGATAAATAACTTTTTATCCAGTCCAATACTATACCCCTGAAACCATATTTTTCCATTTTTCTCATCAATACATCATGGTTTACTGTATCGAAAGCTTTCTTCAGATCTAAAAACAACCCTATTGCATGCTTCTTTTTGTCAATGCATTCTGTTATTTCCTCATTAAGATCAATCAGTGCCTGGACTGTTGACCTATTATTCCTGAAGCCATACTGGCATTCCGTCAGCAACTCACATTGATCAACAAAATTATCGAATCTTTTAACAAACAGTTTTTCTAATATTTTGGAAAATTGTGATAGTATTGACACAGGTCTATAATTTGTAAATTGATGCTTATCTCCTGTCTTGTAAATAGGAATTACCCTTGCTACTTTCATGTTATTTGGAAAAAAACCCTTTTGAAAAGAAAGATTACAAATGTGTGTTAATGGTTTTACAATGCCCTCAATCACATATTTCAGTGTTTTCATGTCAATATCGTTCCAGTCTGTACTGGTTTTATTCTTCATATTTCTAACTATCTCATAAATCTCCTTCTCATCAACTGCTCTTAAAAAAACAGACTTTTTATTTCTTTCAACATACTCTGTGGCATCCGTTTGTATCTCATCAACTATTATTTTTTCCTCCAATTTAGATCCTATGTTTACAAAATATTTGTTGAATTCATCCACTGCTTCATTCATGTTTGTAATATTATTTTTTCTCTCTATAAAATGTTGTGGATAGTTATTATTCCCTGTCTCTTTCCTAATTACGCCATTTAATACTTTCCAGATGCCTTTTATGTTGTTTCTATTGTGCTCTAACTTTTTAATAAAATATTCACGTTTACAGCTTCTCACTATATTTATGAGTTTGTTTTTATATCTTTTGTACTTTTGTTCTGCTTCTGTCGTTCTGTTTTTTATAAATTCTCTGTAAAGTGTGTTTTTTTTATTGCATGCATTTTGTAGACCTTTGGTCATCCACGGTTTTTCTTTATACTTATTCCTCTGAATATTTTTGATAACTGGACAGTTTCTGTCAAATTGACTTTTAAATATATTTAAAAAGGTATCATATGCTTGGTCTACTTCATTTTTTTCATAAACAATATTCCAATCTTGTTCTAATAGATCATTTTTAAGACTATTTAACCTCTGTTCTGTTTTCATTCTTTTATACATATAGTTAGTTCCTTCTGTTTCATTTTTATAATGACAGTCATAAGAAGCAAAAACCGGTAGATGGTCACTGATATCGCTTATTAATAACCCACTTTCCACCTTTTCTTCCATTATATTAGTGAATATATTATCTATTAAAGTAGTGCAGTGTAATGTTATTCTAGTCGGTCTGGTTATCAATGGAAATAAACCTAGACTGTACATTATATCAATAAATTCCTCTGTACTTTTGTTTTTATTTGGATTTAGCAAGTCTATATTGAAATCTCCACAAATAAACACTCCCTTCTGGTACAAATTTGTAAACATCTCCTCCATTTTATTCTTAAATGTTTCAATCTTAGAGCCTGGCGTTCTATATATACAGCTTACTAATATGTTCGTCTTCTTTTTCATGCTTATTTCTACTGTTACACATTCCATCACTCCCTCAATAGTAGTCGTCATCATTTCTACTTTTTTGTAATTAAGATTTTTGTCAATATAAAGTGCCACCCCTCCTCCTTTTTTTCTTATTCTGTCTTGGTGGATAAAGTCATATCCATACAATTCAAAATTTCCTTCCTTTTTATGTGTTATCCATGTCTCTGATATGGCAATGACCGTAAATGGTTTCTTGAATTGTGCTATATATTCCTTGATGGCGTCAAAATTTGCATATAAGCTTCTGCTATTGAAATGAGCTATTGTCAAACTATTTTCTGACTTCATCTTTATATTGAATTGTTCTTCATTGTAATAATTACATTCATGTATTTCATTATTAAAGAAATTGTAATCAGGATCAATATTGCTGTCAAAGTCCCAAAACCTATCTTTACAGCCTATATTTGTGTCAATATGTAGTTCATTTGTCATCCTGTCAATTGTAAATTTCTAATCTCCCTCACACTAATCATGTTTCAAAATCCAAATATCATTGAAAGATCAAGTCCTAAATGAAATTTCATTATCCTCATATTTTAATCTACACATTCCATTCCTCCATCCCATCATCTCTTTCACTGAAATTGATCCAAATCTTCTAAACTTTTAATCACCAGTATCTTTGCTTCTTCTGGAGTTCCATTCAATTTAACAAAAATTTTACAATTTGCAGTCCAGGTACCCTGGATCTTTTTCTGCTTTCTCAGAAAACGGGCTTTCTTTGCAATTTCTGCATTATACTTTGTCAGATGCTCATTTACATAGACCTCAGATCCTTTCAACTTTTTTGCCTGCTTAAGGAGTGAATTTTTCATCTTTCTGCTCACAAATCTCATTAACACAGACACTTTTCCCTTCCTATTCCTACTTGATAAAACATGACACGCTTCAATGTTGTTCTCACTGATTTCAATACCCTTTGAGTGAAAGAAAGTTGTTACCTGCCTTTCCACATGATTCATATCTGTTTCAGTTGGTTCCTCCCCATTATTATTTGCTACTGCTCGAGCATATGATCTAGGTTTTATATCAACTCCTGTAATGACAACATCATTTATTCTTGAATATTGCTCTAGTTCATCCACTCGTTTTTGCAAAATATAGATTTGTTTGTCCTTCTCAGCATTTTGTTGTTTCAGTTTTTTTACTTCTTGTACCAAATCCATAATACTTTTCTGTTGTTGCCTGACTGTTGTAAGTTCTTCAGCCAGAAAGTCAAGTGATTTTTTAATTTCATCCACTTCGTCATTATTAATCCTCTTTGGTCCCATCTTGAAAAACTGTTACTATCAGCAGTTAAACCTGTTTCTTGGTAGCTTGTGTTGAGGCCTGTAGTCAATGACTCACCCAGTTGCTAATTGCTGATGTTGAATCCTTTAGCCCAGGTTCCTGAGTTGATGCCTGTAGCCTGTGGCTTTCCCAGATGCTGGTTGCTGGTATTTTTTCCTTTTTAGCCGTTAGTGTTTAGTAAAACCTGGGCTTCCGGGCCTATTGGCCTATGGTATATCCCAGAATCGTTGGTGGTGGTTTGTAGGCTGCTGCTGGCCTGGTGGTGGTTTGTAGGCTGCTGCTGGCCTGGTGGTGGTTTGTAGCTGCTGCTGGCCTGGTGGTGGTTTGTAGGCTGCTGCTGGCCTGGTGGTGGCTTGGTAGCTGCTGCTGGCCTGGTGGTGGTTTGTAGGCTGCTGCTGGCCTGGTGGTGGTTTGTAGGCTGCTGCTGGCCTGGTGGTGGCTTGGTAGCTGCTGCTGGCCTGGTGGTGGCTTGGTAGCTGCTGCTGGCCTGGTGGTGGCTTGGTAGCTGCTGCTGGCCTGGTGGTGGCTTGGTAGCTGCTGCTGGCCTGGTGGTGGCTTGGTAGCTGCTGCTGGCCTGGTGGTGGTTTGTAGGCTGCTGCTGGCCTGGTGGTGGTTTGTAGGCTGCTGCTGGCCTGGTGGTGGTTTGTAGCTGCTGCTGGCCTGGTGGTGGCTTGGTAGCTGCTGCTGGCCTGGTGGTGGTTTTTCAATTAACTAGAATTTAAAAGACATGCAAATGATTTAATTATGTCTTCTCCTTTATGAAAAATAATCCATAGTTGTAAAAACTAGTTTTGGACTAAATTGCTGAAATGTTGTTAGATTAGCCTTTTTTTTACCACTTTTACGATGCACGTGCTGTTCAGACAATCCCTCCTTACATGTTCTGTCTCCTGATTAAAACCTGTTACTTTCCAAGTTGGCTTACTCCATATTATTACATATTAAAATACACAAGTATTGTTTTTTCTTTAAATGTGCAGAACACCACCTACAATTTCAGATTACATCCTAACACTAGGCATTATTTCGTGTTATAGTTCTGATAAAATAAAAAATAAAAAAACATGATGCCATAAACTTCTTAATTAAGTAGCTTCAACATCTTTGTGTTCCTTTTTGGTTTCAAACAGAAATGGCTGACTTGCCTAAAAGGTGTGTTGGTAATGTAGAAGTAAAGAATTGTAATTAAGTTCATTAATGATCTGGTTGTTAAATGTCACTGTCTCATAGAAACCCAACGTTCTTGTTTTTGAAACATTATTGTTTTATGTTGCCTCCAAACACACTCAAAATATGATTCTTGGCCTTCGTAAACACCAGCTAAAACTTATGTGCAAAAAACTTTAAAGGAAATATGTAAAATCACAACTGTTATTTATCAAAAGGGTTAAATTAACTCATTAACTGCCAGCCGTTTCCTGATCAGTAAAGCCCTTCGCTGCCAGCGTTTTTCAGCGTTTTTACTGTTTTTTAAGAGTCACAGGACGATGCGCACTAAGATGATGTCAACACCCAAACTACCAAAACAAAGCGGAGACTCACCTCTTAATCAGGAAGAGTCCAAGCGTTTTGAGCGTCACCCGTTCTTTCATAATCCGTTGTCGAATTGTGATCGGCAAAAGCTTTTCCGGTTCGCGCCTCACTTTTTTTTTACAGCAGCGGCCCAAAACAATCTCCTAACACATGGGTTATGGATTTTCTGCTTCCTGATCACGTGACGTGTGACGTATGCGGATCAAGATCGGCTTTAGAGCTGGGATGTTTGTTTTCACGGTGCAGGGGCTCGTTCCAATGCCCACACAGTCAAAAAATGCAAATGACGACTTTAGTTGTCATTGTCAGTGAACGGTTGGATTTAAAATTTCGACTTCAATCATCAATGGCAGTTAACGAGTTAAAATTAAATGTACTAAGAGTAAAACTAAACTAAGCATCTTTATTAAACTCTACTTGATCAAATCCCATTTTTGGGATTGTTGAAGAATTTGTGAAGTAGGAAAAATGTTCCAATTTGGACTTGGAGCAACTAAGTGCCAGTGGCTTTCTTGTGGAAGTTTCCAAAAATGTTAAAAAGGTCACAAGTCGCATGCCGATTTTATCGTGCTGGTGAGATTTTGAACACGACGCCATGGCAGCCTTGAGATGCCAACAACAAACCCCCACGAAGGAATGCAGACAGATGCTGTGAAAACCCGACCATCAGAACCTCAGCCACGTTTGTCCTGGATCTTCTTTGGAATTAGGCCAATCCACCCTGGTTAGAGAGCTGGGCATGGACAAAGACAAAAACCCTTCACCCGCCACATTATGCCACCTGGGGGTATTTCCATTTTAAAGATGTCACAGTTTGGCTGAAAGGGATGTCGAGTCATGGATGTGTGCACTACTTGGTATCAATAAGTGTGACAAAGTGAGAAGCAAACAGAATATGTGGTTTGATTCAGGTAGTCAGCTAGATGACAAGGCCAATTGATACTTTTAAAAATTAAATGAATATGTTTTCGTGTGTTTCACCGTAACTGGTGTGGATGCACATTGGTCAGTGCACACAACCACTGCTTGAAGAAACTGTGCTGCCCGTTCTGACTGATGCCACTAAGTGTGTCCATTTAAGCGCATGTGTACAAAGGTTGATTAGGTTTACTCCGACCCTTGTGACTCAGCGTGCTTTCAGTTTGTGAGCGTATTTTAGATGTCACTGAGTCGGAAATGTGCCCTTTGATTCATGAATAACAACGCTCCAAGATGTTAGAGTAGAAAAGAATTCAATACAGTATTCCAAAAGGCACACAAGGAGGTTCTATGGGTATTTATTTTACATAAAAAAACTCAATTTGCTATTTAAAAGATGAAAATAAACAGCAGGTTGTTTTTATTTTGAGTGTTGGTTGAGTTTGTGTTGATGTGAGGCATGGGCTGCTCACTATCAGGTCAGAGGCGGCTTAGGTAATTGTCTATGCAAAAACCAGCTGTCTCTCTTTACATACTATTACTAATAACTCATGTTGGTTTTGTTACCTGAGACACGTTCCAGAAAGAGGTGCAGAAAAATGACTGAACAAAATGATTTAATAGGATAATTTATTATCATTCAGCACTGAGATGGTACCAACAAGTAGAGAAGTCAATAAATAACCTCCCTTTCTTGTCCGGCAAATGAACATGACTCACTTTAAAGAGACAATGTGTAGTTTTCACCATTGAAATAATTGAAATACCCATTTCAATGGTGGTGAAAAGAAATTAAATGATGTTCAGTTGTTGAAAAATATTGGCTGCTTTGTTACATAGACATAAATATTGGGTCTAAAGTACATTGGAGCTGGTCTTAGTCTCTGGGCAACGCCATTTTAGAAGCAATGTTTCCTTCTACTTTGGCCCATGAAGACAAAAGGCATTTACTGATTTGTAACAAAGGGTTATAAAACTTTCTTCATTCATAAATGTTGTTGCTAGACACATTTACCTCTTCACGCTTGCTGCCAGTGATGAAAGAGAGTCTGATGTGACCATCTTTTGTACATTCGTTCTGTGCTATTGATCAGATTCCATTGTTTGTTTCTTTTCTAGACCTGTGGATACCCAACATGGGCATTAAACAAAGGAAAACAACAAAACAGACAATTACAAAGAACCAAAAATACAGATAGACAAGAACCAAAACCAGTTATAACCCTTCCATACATCAAAGGCATAACAGAAAAAATAATAACGATGAAAAAACACAACATA
The DNA here is from genome assembly GCF_043380555.1 of Nothobranchius furzeri. Classification (NCBI taxonomy): domain Eukaryota; kingdom Metazoa; phylum Chordata; class Actinopteri; order Cyprinodontiformes; family Nothobranchiidae; genus Nothobranchius; species Nothobranchius furzeri. The sequence goes on along the minus strand of NC_091759.1, from coordinate 3,174,826 downwards.
AACACACCAAGAAAAACAAACATGACAGTCAGAAAAAGAAGAGTACACCCAAAAGTTAGTTAAAAATGTGGAGACATATAAGAAATCCCATGTAAACTCTGCAATAAAACATCCATAAGAAAAAGTGGACGCCAACTCAACACTCGAACAATAGAACACAGGAGTGAGAATAATTCGTAAATAAGGAGACGTGGACACACGACAATGATCAGAGACAATAGAGTTTACACACTGGATCACGCATGGGACAGTGTCATTGGCGAGGAGGACGCGGGCAGTAGAGGGCGACATTGTCCTCTGCTGCCCGCGGAAAAACGGAGAAGGAAGTAACACCACCAACATCGGTGATGCTCTGAGGATGGCTTGCTGGAGGTTGTGCTCTGTCATGGTTTGAAAATGCATCTTGGTGCAAATTGACCTAAAATCATCTCATAAAGCTCTGTGGGATGGACCCAGTCAATGAGCAGGGTGAAAGAGTGACCTGGATATAAGACCTAGTTGTGTTGTTTGTTTTGTTTTGTTCTGTTTCTGGACATCTGAGCGTGACTAATTTTAATGGATAGTATGCCATCCTGAAGGACCACCCTACAGACGAAGAAAGACCCGTGTATGCTGGAATGTGGTTCAGGAAGGCTAAGGAATGACTGATTTACAAGACACACCAATGGCTATTGACCACATGTACTGTATCCTGAAAAATGACTGTGTGTGTGTGTGTGTGTGTGTGTGTGTGTGTGTGTGTGTGTGTGTGTGTGTGTGTGTGTGTGTGTGTGTGTGTGTGTGTGTGTGTGTGTGTGTGTGTGTGTGTGTGTGTGTGTGTGTGTGTGTGTGTGTGTGTCACTCACTCAGACTGGTGTTAATCAATCACCCACTAGAGACCCTGAACTTTAAACACCAGCACAGGAAATAAATCTACTGGACAGGAAGTTAAAAGAGAGGGATGAGGTGAAAAGACGGGGAGAAACCAACCATTTTCTTTCTTCTTCTTTGATTTTACCATGAAGTAAACTTTATTGAAGTGGACAAGTGTTTACTTGTGTCCTATACTCACACATTTTCTCTTTTCACAACAAATCTTAATGGTGCAGAATTTCTCTGGATCATTTTTTGCCATGTTGCTTGAAAAGCTCTTCAAATATCGATGAGAACCACAAAATAAAACATCAATAGCAAATCTTTAAAGCTAGCTAGCTTTTAAACACAAATAAGGTCATGGAAGTCTCACCCCTCTGGTCAGCTGTCACCCCTGGGCCACGTCCGTCAGATACCGGAGCCCACATTGCCAGTGGAAACGAGAGGGCGCAAAACACCAGTCGCTGTTTTCCAGATCCAGATTCTTTTTGGGACTCTGATAGTTTTCCCTAAATTTGAAGTGGTAGCAACCAGCTTTTCCTCCTTCTCTGATTTTATTGAGCAGAGGACCTTTCACACCAGTGGTGTTCTATTCCAAAATTCGCGAGTGCTTAATTAATGAAAGACCCAGATAAATGAGGAAGTGCTTCTGTGAGACAGATAACCGGATGGTCCGATCTTTGGTTTAGGACCGAGCCATCTTGTTGTCAGAGATTCTTAAACAAATGTGAGAACCACTTCATTAATGTTTAGTTTTGTTTGTGTTCAACATCCGCAAAATATTTCAAGGTCTAATATGTTAGAATGTTGTTATGAGGAATGAAAAGAAACGTTTTAGGCTTGCGTTTTTTGCAGATTTGCTAAAACGGAACTCTCAGTATAGTACAATATCAGTTACAGACTGCAGAATCCAGTTCACAAAGCATGAACATGCAACAGTCCCAATGCTCTACAGTATGCTCAAATTGAAGCCTAAGTTTTCAAGGATTATGTTTGAGTTGAAAACAATCCTTGTGAGCGTGCAGGAGGTTTGCCTCTGAAGTCTTGGTGCACAGCTCTGCTGTGGAGCAACACCTGCACATTTACTTCCTTCTGCACATAAATCAATGGACCTAGGTTTTTTTTCTTGGATCTGGATTTGGAAATATGATGAACTTGAGTTTTAAATCAGATTGAGTTTTAGATCCTCTACCTTTTGACGCCAGGTGAGAACTGACGTGTGGATTTTTGGATGCAGAGATGGAATACATTGAAACAACAGCCAGTAAAAGAAAAAACACATAATAAACAAATTTAAGTACAGAAGTACTAAACATTGCACGAAACAACCAATGAGACCTGCACTATACAGGCTAAGCTGATCTACTGAAATCAGTGGGCCGTTGCACCATATTCTCATTTTTCCAGTTTTACTTGTATCTGTCATAGACAGGGAAAAAGACGTATACAACCTAATGAACATCTGCATATAATCTTAGGACAGTGCTCAGAATAAGCTGAAGATCCAGCTGATTTAGAAGAAACAGCAGGTGCTCCAAAACAGAATCTTGTGGATCACCACAGGCAAAAGAATTGGGTCAGTTTCTGAGATCAACCACAGAAAACATTAATACAGATTTAAAGAAAATCACATTAACACACTCCTGATAAACCTATCTAGTGTCTCAGCCTATCAAGAAAAATGTAGTGGCCTGGGGTAGCACATGCCACCCTTGGAATCTGATTGGCCACCCCAGGTGTTACCACACTGAATTCCCTTTAAATAGGCTCTTCATTGTCCACAAAAGGCTTGAGATAAAACAAGAAGTGCCTCACCTGGGCTACCCCATTTTAAAAGATCTGGACACGCCACTGTGTGGTGGTCAGTGAAACAGAATCAAATTACGCAGTTTATCTTAAATAGAACACAACCTGAACCAAAACCTATTTACTGACCACACAATATATCAATAAAGTACTTTTTCATGTTACAGTATTCATAAGACCTGCTTTATGTTTTTACAATCAGATCCCAAGGAACCTTGGAAACAAACTATGTGTTCCACATAATAGAATTGACATCATGGTGTGTTGACCTTTATTCGTGCAAAATGTTGTCTTATTTTGGACCGCTTAGAGAGCACAATGCACACACCGGGACATCAGACTCAACGTGTGATTCAGCCTATCATTAGCCTTTGTGGAAGCCCGATCACGACATATTAGTAGTGACTGGAGTCAAATGTTAGAAGCATGAAAAGATGTAAAAGCTGCACTGCTGGAACAGGGACTTAATCAGATGGTTGTATAAATATTAACCACGCTTTGCATGATGAAACAACAGGGAAATAAAAGAAACGTGGTGTTAGACAAAAATCCTGCACACTAAATATTACATTGCAGAAAAAATATTCAATTTATTTGTGTAAATATTAGATAAAAACATTAGATTCAATGTACCAACTTTAACAGTCAGTCTACTGTCTTTGTGTGTGTGTGTGTGTGTGTGTGTATTAATATTAAATTAATTTCTGTTTTCTTTTTATTCACATTAGAATATTTTAAATAACAATATATTATTAGTAACTAGTGATTTCAGAAAATATTGATACACTGAAATTTGTGATATTGTTTGTTACAATACTGTATCGATATTTAAAAGGAGTGTATCAGTTTTCTTCAGAGAATTTACATGAAAACATTTACTGTATTCATGTGGTGCAACTCAACCTCTGAGAGCTAGGTGGCAGCAGTTTTTACTGCCTTCGTTCCAAAAGAACAAGATATTCCGATAACACTAAATGACTTTTAGAAGTTTTCCTGAGTTTTCCAGTTTAATTCATTCTCAAAAATTATACATATTATCCAGCTTTTGTATTGCAATGTATCGTATTATCTCTGTATTGTGATAAATATCGTGTTGCCTGATTCTTGCCACCACACACTCCTATCTGTAACACTACTATAAATGCCATCTGCTTATGAATAAATAAATAAAAAGAAAATATTAAAAAGTGCACGACCCAAATGTGTCAGGTTATATAATGCAACCTCAAATAATATGCTAACTTACTAAATATTTCACTCAAAGTTTATGAATATAATTTTGCCATATATGGGTGGATTTTTGCATTTTTTTTAAAGCTAGCCCACTGCAACCAGCCACTAGAGGGTGCTCTAACACTAACATTTATGCAGCCATGGTTCTGACATGATTATTTTTCCAACACCCTCTTCCCCACTTATGGAATGAGAATGTCTCATTTTGACATGTCCACTTCACTATTTAAATAATAGACAATGAAAAATGGTTAATGTTTTAAAATAAAAAATACTGTTTAACAGAGTTTGGATTGTTGTAACCACAGAGCAGTTACTTCAGCTGTCAACAGCAGAATCCTGATTCACCGCAACCTCACAGAAAACTAATTTTACATTAATGATTGATGAAAGTGCCAATAATGTTTTGAGCTTTAGGCAAACTCATTTCAACTTATTAACTTAGCCCAGCATCTACTGGTCCAACTCTTCAGTGTTTTCCTCACAGCAGCTCCGAAGGACTTAGCCCTGCTTAGCTGAGCCGCCGTTAACTCTTTCAAAGCTTTTGGTAGAATTGATATCATTGTCAAGTTGTGCATAATTTATTATAAATATATGACTTTTCATGCAGATGGAATGAGGTTGCAGGTTGTTTTTGAGCCAGGGGCCGCTAGTTTATAATCCATGCTGAACATGTTCCATCTTAAGCTTCAAAACTCGTCAAATTAACCACAACAAAACCAGATCTAATAAGAAAAATATTTGCATTTTAACAGCTAAATGTAGTCACAACCATAGTGTACTTTATTTGCTTTTTAGCTTTTACAAATCAGTATGTGGTTGAATTAAAAATAAATTTATGGAGTTCCTGTGTTTCCCGGTTTCAGAGACTGAGTTTGGAATGGAGTTAATATTGAAGAACATGGAGAGAGACCGTAGGAAGTAGGGAATTGGAGCAGTTTGGTTTGTGGGGTCTGGTCTTGAATCAGCAGCAACTCAATGGAATACACATCCTCAAACTAAAACACATTCACAGCTATAGACCAGAGCAGGTCTGCACAAGTTATCTAGCTCACAGACAAAAAACTCCCAGAAGGCTCTTGGCAAGTGCTTCTGCAGTGGTTAGGGACTCAGATACAACTCACCGACAAGACTCAAAGGAGGCATTAAAAACTTTGGCGCGAGATTCGGTTTTCTCTTAAATGAATTTTTAAAAAGTTATAAAAAATATTATTTTTTGTAGCTTAGTGTCTCACTCGTATGCTGCATTAAGCCAATAAAATGTCTATTAGTCACACAGAAATATGTGTACCACTAAATTTGCATTGCAGAATACTTCATATGGTGAAAACAAGCTAAAACCTTGCAAGTGTCAAATAGTTTATGTTACACCCCTCTGTGGGCTCAGCTAGGAAGGAGAGGGGAATAAACATAAGATGGACCAGTATAACGAAAAGTGACCCTTATTGGGGAGGAAAAGGCTTGACCAAGCAAAACCAAACTCAAAGTGTCCATGTATTTTCAAAGGTTTTATTTTAAAAAAAAGAAGAACCACAAGAAGGGCCAAAAAACCCTTACCTAGAAATTACCAATGCAAAGTGTATATAATTAACTAAAAGGGTCCAAAGGACCAACCGCTATCAATCCTAAAATAAAACCTCCTTTATTTAAAAGGGAATGAAGCTCAAAAAGGGGCAACAAGCCCCACCAAGTTAGTTGAACAAAAAAAGTTTGTCTGAAAGACAAACCAACCAAAAACACTGAATTAACCAAAAGTGTCCAAACCACAAAAATAGCTCAGGAACTCAGAAACTTCAAAAGGGGAGAAATCCCCGCCTGGTAATTTGCCAAAAGATGGTCTAAAAGACACACCAAAATCAAAAGTTTACCAGTTTAACTTAACTTATCCCAAAACACGCACAAAAGTCCTAAAGTTGTTTCTTCACAAGAAAGCAACTACAACCAGGTTTAAATCACCAAAAGTCCACAAGGTAACCACCAAGGGGAGAGAACCACACGTTGCTGCTGCAACCACCAAACATTTCTCTCCCCTGATGATCTCCAGCTGGCCGCTTAGAGCCATCTGATGAGGCGCAAAGTCCCAGCTGGCGTGACTGCTGCTCTGGCGCTGTCCATGGTCCTGAAATTACGGACAGCTTCCCAAGGAGTAGCTGTCCACGGTGCTGCGCTGCTGCTGCTGCTGCTGAACAGGGAACGGAGCGCAACACACCACGGGCCCCCAAAACGGCGGCAGCCGTAACAGTTTATTTGCAATAACTAACCAATAAAATAAGAAGAAATGATTTGCCTTCAGGTCTTTACCTTTGATCTCTGCGGCCTTATTCATGATACAAAGTAGAAAAAAATCAATATTAAAGGTGCAAAATGAAAGAATGAGGTAAGAATGACATCCTGTGGTCAAAATTGGTTACTGCAGCCCATTTTTCTAAACAAAAACTTACTATCTCACTGCTGTTCATTAGCTTCATGGCTTTGGCTGACAAAGACAAGCCATACACAGTAAGTTGATAAACGCATTGTCATATTTGGTGTTGTCCCTCTTGGGTGTTTTACAGTAGGAGCGCCTACTACACGTAATATGGTAGTATGCCTATGGCATTAGAGGGAGTGCAGTTTGCCGTCTTGCTGCTATAGCTCTGAAAGTCTCATTAAAGGAAGTAAAATGCCTGGCTCATTATTCTCCACACACATACATTTCATTGTAGTATTGATTTGTGGGTAATTGAAAAAGCAGCTTGAGATAGTTTAGAGCCGACTATTTGCTTCAAATTCACCATTAGCATTGTTAGCTCAACGTTAGCCTCTAGTCTGCTACGCCTGATATTAGAGTAAAACAAATGATGCCGTGGCTTCTCAGGGTTACAAGAAATAATTAATGGGTTTCTCCTGTTTTATACAACTTTAGAGCTTTTTACCTGCTGGTGTTGAATTACAAATGCCGGAGTCTCAGCTCTACGCAAACTCACATATTTTACAGTAAAAATCAATTACACTGATTTCACATTCTGTGGATCACAAAGTTAAATGGGGTTGAAGTTCAAATTTAAAGGGTTTTAAATAAAACATGTACTCCCATATGTATTTCCCCAGTTCTGTTTTGTAAACCTTGTGGTTTTGACGAAAGACATTTCATCCATTTTCTTTCTCTCAACTGTAATGTTGAAGCTGTTTTTAACATGCTGTTCGAAGCTTGATTCTTTTCCAGGATGCACTCTGGGAAATGAGCATCCTAGATGTAGGATGTTGTATTGATTTGGAAATGTTCATGTGTGTGTGTGCTTCATCTGAGAGTTATTCCAGTGAGGATTGGCCTTAGTCGATACTGATGTTCCACTGTGTTTTGAAGGGCATGTGACATGTCAAAATACTCTGCAACATGGCTAATTTCTGAGTAAATGAGAGCTTGAATCAATACGGTACGAAGAGTAGAAGCTGATATTTAACATATGGTGCAGAGAAAAGTTTATCAACTGCTGAGTTTTATTTAAAAAGTTAACATTTTCATGGAATTTTGCTTAAAAGTAGACAAAGAACTACATAGCAGATGTATATGTCAGCATACATATGTAGAGTATGTTTACATAAAAATGTAAATGTAATATTTAACACATTGACGGTTTTACAAGTCATTAATTGGAACATTTTAGAAGGGATTTGTTTTCTTTTTCTGGTCTTGTATTGATGCAAATCTGGTTTATTGCCAAAAGTACCAATAATACTCCATACATTCATTGTATTTCACTTATCCAAGGTCAAGTCACCAAGGTTACAGGTCCTGGAGGGGCAACACTCCAAATCTTTCTTTGTAGGTGCACCACATGCACATAGGCCACAAAGAATATCTGTATCTTGTTCTTTCGGTCATGATCTACAACTCAGGGCTGTAGGTGAAGGTTAGACAATAGACAGATTAGTAAACTGAGAGCTTTCCAGTTTGTCTCTACTCCCTTATCACCACTACACCCTCATTACTGAAGTAGAAGCCCTGATCCATCGGACCTTCTCCCGCTCCATTCCACCCTCTCCCAGGAACCAGACTCTATGATACTTGACCTCCTTTACTTACTCATTGATTATATTGTTGGTGTAAAGCCCCAAATGTGTGAAACGGTTTGACTCTTTAGCACCATGCAGTTCAGAGAAGGTATTGCATCCACAGTAGCCCACACTCATCAAAACACATTAAGTCATCAATCCAGCAATCAGGTGTATTCTTTTAAGTTGTATTCTTTTCTAAATAGTATCTAAATATATGTTGAGTCATAAAAACTGAGAGGTGGAGGTGTGCCACACATGGTTGGATCAGGGCAAACAACCTAAGAGGAAAGCAAGGCGTCCACAGAGACAACTTGCACCATACCTGTACCGTGTATGTCCTAAAGAGCCACCGAATTTCAAGATGGCGCATGACTATGAAGGGTTGACCACAGTTTCTGTAATTTAAACTGTAAAATTGAAAGCTAATAGGAATACTTAAAGGAATATTAATGAAAAAAGACACACTTTGAATGGGACACACAAAATAGATAGTAAGCAAGTGAAATATTGCACACTGGGGCTTTAAAACCAAGCACTTCCAAAGTAGTGACGATATATTGTTTCTAGAAATTCATAAACATGCCTACACAGATATAATTCACCTAACTTTGGTTGTTTGGGTTATGGATTGTGGCCAATTAGATGTGTTTGACTTATTTCCCCAACCCTAATGCCTGACCCATCTTTTAAACATAGGACTTGTCCAAAAACAAGCTCATATCTTTCCATCCTAATTGGTAATTTCTAATTGGCCAGAGGCCGTTTACAGACTGGCTCGTCTTTGCAGCCATATTGTAGGACTGCTTTATGAAAGAGAACTGTTTTATGAAAGAGGCTAAGTGTGTCGGCACCTAGGTCTCTGTCTGTTTCAACTTCTGCCTTTAACTTTCTTCCTCCTGGCTTTATCATGATCAGGATGATCATTCAGTGTATCTTGTCTTGGACAATCCTCTACCGTGCACCATCTTGACACAGGAGCCCCCCAGGGCTCTGTACTAGGACCTCTTCTCTTTGCCATATACACCACTTCACTGGGTGAGATTATTCAATCACATGGCTTCTCCTACCACTGCTATGCAGATGACACCAAGCTCTATCTGTCATTTCCACCGGACGACCACACTGTCTCTGCACGAATATCAAACTGTCTCTCTGACATATCAAAATGGATGAAATCCCACCATCTCCAACTCAACCTCTCTAAAACTGAACTACTTGTCATCCCAGCAAAACCATCCATACAGCACAACATCTCAATCCAAAAAGACTTCCTATCTCTGGTTCCTTCGAAGGCGGTTCGAAATCTGGGCGTTGTGATTGATGAACACCTGACCTTTAAAGATCATGTTGCCTCTGTTGCTCGTTCATGCCGCTTTGTGCTGTATAACATACGAAAGATCAGACCATACCTAACACAACATGCCACCCAGCTCCTGGTGCAATCTACTGTCATCTCCCGCCTCCACACACACACACACACACACACACGCACGCACGCATGCACGCACGCACACACACACACACACACACACACACACACACACACACACGAAGAGACTTAACCTTCAGTGCAAAACACCTTCTATTCTATCGTTTTCAATTTCTATAAAATAATTTAGGTGTCACCTCATAAATATGAAAACACATAAATCCAGGAATAAATGGCATCTCAATGAATAGAGTTGAGTGTTTGTTTGCGTTTGGGCTCGATGTTTGTTCCTCCTGGAGTGTGGCACCGCGGATTAGATACTGGTGAGAAAAGATGTGGTTTCAGGTTATTTTTATAACATGAGCCTCACCGAAATAGGAAAAACTACCCAATTAGGACAACTAAAATGTAGAAATTTACATTTCAGATATAATGCATATATATGTGTAGAATAAATGAATTTATTTGGCTTCATTTAGAACAAGAACTGTCATATGTACATTTTTGCCAACTTTAAAAGAATATAAGGCTGAAGAAAAAGTGGAAAAAGGAAAAGGAGATTAAACAGAAGGTTAAAGAGTGAAGTAAACGTGTTTAAGACAATATGTTATTCTAGGGACTAGTTCTTTTCTCAATGCAATCTTTTAATACATAAAACATGGAGTCAGAGAAAATTTTGATTACAAAGAGCAATAAATGCAAGCGTGAAGGAAGCGGAATGCACAAGTCATTATATCGTGTCAATGTTTGAAACGGAGTCGCTTAATCATAGTGAAAATGCATTTGTTATGCCTGCCTTACCACTCAATAAATGTGAACATGGGTCTAATTAAGATACTTTTCATTGAGGAGGAGAAAAAAAAACACACAACGGTAATTTCCTTATCACTCAGAACCAACGGCCAGCATTTACTTATCAATAGAATGAACTGAAAAACAATTTTTAATCAATGAGAATCAACCTAAACAAGTCTCAAAAGAATGTACTTCAGGTGGGATTTGCTTTTATCCCTTCCTGCTCAGTGAGAGTGGCCGGGTTGTTAGAGATGGCTCGTGAACATCAAGCAGATGGATGCTTCAGTGATTTAGTAGAAGGAACAAATGAAATGGATCAAATTCTGTAGGTAAAAGAAGAGGAGAACCATTAGTAGCAGGGGGAATGTTGCAGTAGCAACAACACAGTCTGGCATTTTTCCAGACCTAAAACAGATCTGGCCTTCAAATCCTCTCTTTATACTTCCCAGTTTAATTCAAGAAATCCCGTCGCTGAAGGCCGGCCTTCGGTTGTATTTTTCTAGGACAAACTCGAACATGTTGATTGATTAGAGGCAGCCTTGCCTTTCCTTACCCCAGTTTTGCTGCTTTCTGATCTGTACACAAGTTTATTTTTGTAGAGCTAATCGGTTTAACACATTTTTCTTTTGTTTCTGTGCCCTTTGATCTCATGTTTTTATTACTTTGTCTTAAGCTTAGCTGAGAGGCAGAGCACGCTTACATTTATGGATAGAGGAGGATGTTGTGCTCATAGTATGAAGACTTTGGAAGTTTGAGCACAGGGAGAAATATGCGCCAGTTGTACCAGATAAACTAAAATGTCTCAAACTTGACCTCTAATCTGTCTCATTTTCATATTTTGAGAAAGAGAAGTAGATGAAGAGTCTGATGTATAATATGTGTATACTGTGTTATGTAAATGTCATTAAAAGAGGAAAAACCGATGTTTTCTGATATTAAATTTTAATGTTGACGTCAGCGAATATCAATGGTAGACGATATCGAACATTGTTGTTTTTTTCACAAACAAAATAAATATCCGTTGCTTCTCTCTTATCTGTTTTGTAACTTGCCTCTAATGTGAAATAAATATTTTCTTTGGCAGAAAATCGATCCTAATTTCTCTTTTATGAAAATGTCAGGAAATTATGACATTAACACAGAATTAAATGCATTTTTCAAAATAAGTGTGTACAGTCTAGTTAATAAATGTTTGTTCTGTGTTTTTACAGGTTAACAGGCTTCCAGGCTCCTCCCCCTGTCACCAGTACGGGAAACGTTTTCTCTTTGAGGCTGACCAGTGACTTTGCCGTCTCGGCTCATGGTTTCAAGCTAAACTATGAAGGTCAGATAATTTTTTTACACTGTCAGTAAATCTGCATCTCTCTCAGTACAGCTGAGCCAATCATTAGAACATTAGAAAGTCCAGTCGTGAGTTGGAGGTTTAAAACAGGAAAAGTCAAACCTCACCTTGAATACATTCTTTAATAAATAATTAATATGATTCACATTACGTTGTCTACTTTCTCAGATTTTCGTTTACGCTGAAGCAAAATACAGAAGATGCAGAACCTTTAAAACATAAGGTGACATTTTCTGATTTGATTCTGTTGTCACTGCCGACGTGGTTTCCTTTAAATTCAATTCATTTGACGGAGATGAGAAAGAGAATGAGGGATTATTCGTATTTGGTTTTTTACCCCTTTTTTCTCAAGGAGAGTGCTGGGTCATGAACCCAATCTTCTTTTTTTAAAACTAGTGTCCACTCGGCACCGGATGTGACTTAGTAATGGATCAAGAGTGCATCCCTCTTCAACATGAGAGGCTGGTCAGACTTTGAATATCAAGACAGAGGAGAATTATAAATAGATATGACTAAAACAAAAGTACTAAAAGGGTTGAGACACTGAAGGACAGAAATGCATCTATTCACTAGTGACTAAATCAGTATTAAAACATATTTGTTAACTTTTTTAGTGGTTAAAGGTGCAGTCTGTAAAAATGAAGAATGACATCCTGTGGTCAGATTTGGGTACTGCAGCCCACTTTCCAAACACACTAGTCATTTTTTCACTGATCTCAAAACCAACCAGTTACTGGTCTCATCTATTGACAACATGTTTGTGTTGTCCCGAAAAAATGAATGATAGTCAATGGGGCTAAAAACGCTATTTTCTTATTCTGCTTGTTATGTGCCATGGGTTTCACATTTGATGTCCGTGAATTTTAAACATTTTGATACCAAGAACTTGCTTATTTTCGAACAGGGGGGAAACGTTTTTTTAGGTTTTGTGTGGAAATAACTCCAGGGCTACAAATGCGCTTCACGAAAGTGACGTCATCGAACCAGAAATGGAGAAAAACTGAGGGAAAAGGTCTGTTAAGTTCGGTAAACTTCTCACAGGACGAAAGAACCACCATGAATCTGGTCTTTGGTGTGTTCTTGCTGCGTTTAGTTTCAAATTCCATCTTTCAGTTCTTTTTAAAACACAGAAAAGGTTTAATTACCTGCAAAGTTTCATTTGCGGCTGCAAACATCATCAGGCTGACGCCGATGAGTTTACTCGTTGGATCGCACATGGGATTGCATCATCGGAGAGGGGAAAGCAGGCAGCAGAGGGCAACAAACTGATGATGTTTGGCACCGAGTTGGCAACCCCATGGGCTCTTAGTTTGTAAACAAAGATTCTACCTCTCTTTGGTCTCATTTTGAAATTAGTAAAACAAACACACACACACACACACACCAGCTCGGTGAGAAGGAAATCTGTTTCAATGTAACCTTCCTTCCAAAGTGATTGAGACATGACTTATTTTGTAAAACTATTACATGTAATTGAAAATCGCAACATTAACTTCCCTACTTTCCCGTTAAAAGCTTGTTCTTGGCTTGAGTAAGCGCTCCAGCGCTCCAGTCACAGTTTGAACAAAACACACAAATAGTCAAAGTTGTAGTTAAAATCAGAACAGATTTGTCTCCATCACATCCTTTCTGCTTTGAAGAGTTCAGGTTAGATTTATAACTTTGATGTCCTCAGCAGGGTAATTAGTGCTGAGGAGTGAAACAAACACGCCATAAAATGTGTGACCAGAGGCAACGACACGACACTGGAAATCACCTAAACTGACATGACTGAAATGTCTGTTAATGAAGCAACTGACATGATTCAATTGCATGTAAACCTCTTACAGCAGGGTTTGTAAATGTCGATTTTAGAGATAAAACCAAACACATTGCTAAAATTGCTCACAAACTTTATTCTAGTCTAAGTACAACCGACAAAAAAGTAACTGGAGTTGTTTATTTTTAAGGCAGTTTGTTTTTCTGAGAAACTTTAGCAAATCCCACAGAAAAATGCCGGGGTCCAAGGTTTTAAATTGTATAAAATAATTGTTAATGCGAACTAGTTTGCCAAACAATCCCTCAATCTTCCGGCCTTAGCCTTCTAATTTCAACATTTTCTGGCATTTTAGGAAGATTGAAAATTTGGGTCTGAGATACCCCCTGCTGCATAGTTAATTGAATCAAGGCAGGTTCCATCCATCCATTTTATGAACCCGCTTTGTCCACGCAGGGTCGCGGGGGTGGGAGGTGGGGGGGTGGGGGGTGGGCTGGTGCCTATCTCCAGCGGTCAACGGGCAATCAGGCGGGGTACACCCTGGACAGAGAGCCAGTCCATCGCAGAATTAAGGCAAGTTCAATTAGACAATTTTTTTTACATGTTATACTTGACATATGATTGATCAGGCTGAACGTTAAAATAGTCTTTAATCCGTTACTTGCATTAGATCTGCGTTACACTGTAAATTAGTATTCAAGTACTCAGCCATCTTGGCTCGCGATTGGGATGGTTGTTGTTGAGTTAGCGTCCAGTAGACAGCGGAGTACTTTTTGACTAGAAGAAGCTAACTGTTAGCATTAGCAACTCCACAATATGGCAGAACTCCCCCAGGCTTGTTATTTTTGGAGATAAAACATTTGCTTGGTTTTCTTCAAAGAAAACTTGAACTCAATAGGAATGTTTTTTTTTTTTTTTTTTGGGAAGTGCCTTGAGACGGCTTCTGTTGGGATTTGGCGCTAAAAATTAAAGTGAATTTAATTTATTCAACCAATAAACCTATGAAAACCTTTCCCTTATGATGCCAGAGTGGCATTTTTGTTCATTAGACATTCAATTCAATTCAAAACTAATTTATTAATCCCAGAGGGTAATTAGAGTTTCAGTACACACAATTCTGAGATCAGACATACATACATAGACACATGACAAGAATCGGTGACTGTGGTCATTCGCAACCCGAGTCGCTCTACCGTTATAGATCAAGAGGGTTTATATGGGGGATAGAGTCAGGGGGAGGGGAAAAAGGCACTTCAGAGTTACCCTCCACAGAGAGGATAGCTTTGCTATGCAAAAAAACACCTCAGGCAGATATGCACACAGACTTCAGACATTACACAACATAAGTTTCCACTAGGTGGGCAGGTAGGGTTGGGACTCTCTTTTCAGTAAACATTCAATACAATCTTCCAGCAGTGAGTTTCCCTTCAATTTTTCCTTCGAGTATCCTTAAGGCCAGGCCTAAACCCTCAGAGAAATTGCAAAAAGTTCAAGAGCTGCATTCAGACTCTACAGCCCTCTGCAAGTTAAATGTTTCTGACAGGACAATTAGAAAAGATTGAACAGGTATGGCTTGTTTGCAAGGGTTGCCAATAAAAAGCCTCTTCTCTCTAAAAAGAACATGGCAGCACATCTTAGCATTTCCCAGGTTTGCATCCGAACCAACGACAAGTTACAGTTTCCTTTGAGGAAGCAGGAGTAAAGATGTTTGACAGGAATGGAGGAAACCCAAAACAGCATGTCAGCACAAAGCTTGGTGGAATTGGGTCAGGCGATGGGGCAGTAGTCCCGAACGTACCAGCACAAAATAGCTGAAAACAAAAAGAGACTAAGGTGTTCCAGTTGCCCAGTCTAGGTACACAGTTGGACACTGTTGCAATTCTGCAATAGGATGTTAGTGGAACTATGTATGGAGGGATGCCTGAGAAACATTTATGCAATGAAATCATATTGGGTAGAGAAGTAGGTCAAATCGTCGCACCATAAAAAACAGGATTATTGTGGAACATAACTTCTTTTTCGCCCATTGATTTTACGTTTTGGCTTAGTTCTAATCAAATGCAACTGTACTTTTAATATTATTTATGTACTATAAAAAGGTTAAAATATCTGAATTGTGGATAAGTCTTTGCCTCAAGCATTTTGGTGTCTTGTTCGTCAATGATGTGGGATTAAGTCACAGGACCGATGGGTCTAGAAACGATAAATGGACTGTATTTGATACAGCGCCTTCTAGAGTCCTGGAACCCCCCAAGGTACTTTGCAACACAGTCATTCACCCATTAACACGCTGGTGGTCATGAGCTACATTGTATTCGTTCATTTTCATTCATTGCACAATGCTTTCATACACTGAAGCTACAGCTGCCCTGGGGCACACCGACAGAGGTGAGTCTGCCATACACTGGCACCACCGCTCCCTCCGACCACCACCAGCAGGCAAGCTGGGTTAAGTGTCTTGCCCAAGGACACAACGACAACAACAGACTGAGTGGGGCTTGAACCTGCAACCTTACGATTATGGGGTGAGCACCTAAGTCCCTGTGCCACCGGCGCCCCATAGAACATTGCTCTGGTCCGTTGTGGTAAAGAAGGAACGGAATGAAAGACCAAAGCTCTTGGTTTACTGATCCTTCTGTATTCAAGCCATTATTCATGGTTATGACAGTTTGATTGTGGTCAAGAGAAGTAAAATTTGGATCCAAAGGGCAGAAGTGGACTTCCTTCATTGAATGACTGCTTTGAGCCTTAAAGTTTCTCCATCATTCAGATGCAGCTTGCATTAGAACCACTGTTCCTTCTCATTAAAAAAGGTGGTTTATTCATACAATTTGTCTTGGTTGTGTCCCTCTGGAGAGGGATATCTGACTGGGAAGCAACCCTGGGGCAAACCCAGAAGGATTTAGTTTTCCTCTCTGTCCTGACCTTGGGTTCTTTAAGGTGGGACTGGAGAGCGTCACTGGAGAAGAGGTCTTGACACCTTTAGAAATGTGTTTACTCCACACTTCAACGTTGGATAAATGGTGATGGAAAAGGCTTTATTTACCACAACTCAGGACTTTGTAAGCACCAGGCAGCTATGCCAAACAAGAAGTACATAATATACCTAAAATGGATATTCATCAACTTAATGAACGCTATTTTAAAGGGATATTCCACCGAAAAGTGACATTTTGGTCTGACGTATTTCCCAGAGTTAGAAAAGTGGGAGAAAGCAATTTCCAACTAGCATTTTGTCATGTTCATGTTACATGCAGGATTAGCATCACTCCTGAGTAGGGTTGTCACAGTAACCGGTATAGCGGTAAACCCCGGTAAAAAAGTTGACAATAAAAGTAACCGTCCAGTTTTTAAAAAACTAAATTATCTCGGTGGGTTTACCGTGGCCGCGGTTTCGGCGCGGTGACCCTTACCAGCCACCGTCGCTTCAGCTGAAGTTCCCGCGGCGCGCACACGCACTTTTTAGTTTGCAACGGCACCAAAACTTTGAAGCTGAAATAATGGCCGAAGGAGGAGACGGCAGCGCCCAGGACATCCATCAGCCCTCAAAGAAGACTAAATCGGAAGTATGGGCATATTTTGGATTTCTGAAAAACGCTGAGGGACAGTTAATAGAAGACTGCTATCCCGTTTGCAGAACGTGCAGGAAACAAGTGTCTGCAAAAGGCAGCAACACTTCGAATCTAATGGCACATCTGCGTGACCATCACCCACGTCTCTACAGCCAGTGCAAGGTAAGTTAACATTAGCATTTTAGCTTAAACGTGAGGACGTGAGGACTTTTGGTTGAGGGAGAATGCAACGAGTCACTACATACTGCAGCCGCAGCGTCCTCAGCCAGCATTTAAACCGTGTCACGGACACCCTGTTGCTGGATGAAGCATCTTATTTGTTGATGATGAAGAGAAATATACAATTAGTTCCTTGTCATTGATTTGTTCACTTATTCAATGCCATTTATACTTGAACATTTGGATTTGATTACATAGTGTAGTAGTTATTTTAGTAATTTGTTTAAAGTGGCTATTTATTTTAAATACATATTTTTTAAGGTTGACTTGTACAGTGCTCAAGTCAAGTGTGGACTGGAGTTTTAGATTTTCATTTTGATAATGAAGAAAACAAGTATATGAGAAAACAAGTGGTGTTTCTTTGATTTGTTTACATATTGTTTATGTTTCAAATGTTTGGATTTGTATCATTTAAACCTGCACAGACTACTGTAACATGTTCCAGAAAAATAAGCTATTTGTTCCTTTACTTGTGAAAAGTTGCACTTTTGCTAAGGCTTTGTGTTATTTTAGGTTTAATAAACACTGTTAAACCTTTTCAAAACTATTTCATTTTGTGTAGAACAGGACTATCAATGCTTTCTGAACATATGCAACACCGTTTAAAAAATACCGCGATAATACCGAAAACCGTGATAATTTTGGTCACAATAACCGTGAGGTTAAATTTTCATACCGTGACAACCCTACTCCTGAGTGATTTTAAGGACTTTGTTTCTCACAACTCTCTCGCCTCTTTCAGTGCGCCCCAGGGCAGCTGTGGCTAAATCGTAGCTCATCACCATCAGTGTGTGAATGTGTGTGTGTGAGTGGATGAATGATACTCTGTAGTGTAAAGCGCTTTGGAGTCCTTACTCTGAGAGGCGCTATATAAGTGCAGGTCATTTTATGCTAAGCTACAGCTAAAGGAGTATAGCGGGGTGAGGAGAATGACTGGGCTGGATACAAATAGTTTTTTTTCCCGCTTATCTAACTCTGGGAAATATATCAACATACAAAAATTCACTTTTGGGTGGAATATCCTTTTAAAAGTGAAGTAAATACCAGGCATTAAATGTCTTCCAACAACATATTTGGGCGTAAAGTTTGTTGGGAAAGGTGGCTTAAAAGCCAAAAATCATGGTGAAAGTTGCGGTGAAGGTAGAAAAAAAAGACAGAACTGAGGAAAATATTGATTTATTGTAGCTGATGTCAGAGGATTCATCAAAATACAATCTTCTTCTACTATCAAGCTGCCCTAGTAGGAATCATAAAGGATTTACCTTCCCAAATGAATGTGACGCCAAAAAATATAACCCCTAATATTTTGAAAACTTTCCCAAAAAGTAAAAATTTCTCCTCACGTTTAAATTTCCAAGTACTTCTAAAGCGAAGACCCACAGCGCTCTCCTGAGCTCGTTGCTATGCTCGCTGTGTGTCTTTCTGCATCCCATCACGGGTCACCGTGCTTGTCTAAATGCACAGAGGATAGCTGATGGGTAATCATCTTGTTGCTCTGGGTCTGCTGCACTGCACAATCACAACATCACTGATTGCAAAGTGTCTGCGGCGAAGTCTCCGCACATGCTGGGCCTGGGTTCATATGGCTTTCTGTGTGTCAGCGCCACTCACACGTCAAAGCAGTTGTCCCAGATTTACTCACTGGCGCACATTTCTCACCCGCTACTTGGCTCGTGTTTATTCTAGGTGGGCTTTTTTGTTGCCTCTCTGTGTGTAGAAGTAACATAGAAGATGGATCCAAGGGACTTATCTAAGGAGACCCTGCTGCGGATACACTCAGCCTTTTGACTTACGCTGTATGTGTTTTGCAGATGGGCAGATGGAGAGAAAGACACGCAGAGCACAATTGGCATTTAGAAAAGTGAAACATTAAAGCACCAATCGCTGAGCCTTCAGCTTATCGGCTTCTTACAACATTCACAACAAACAGCTTGGCTGTAAATCCATCAGAAGGGGAGATCATTTCTTCCTCAATCTGTTTTGGACAATTTAGGCAAGCCATTTATAGTTCATGTAATCTGCTGAACATTTTGCATTTTACACCCTGCTAGAACCCGGTTGGACCCCCGATTACCATCAGATCTGCCTTAAATCTTCTGGTTTTAAATTTAATACAGTGCTGGAAATATTCCTCTGAAGTCTAGGACCATTTTGATATCACACAGTTACATCCATGAGGGGATGGGCTGCATGGTGGCGCAGTTGTTAGCACTGTTGCCTCGCAGCAAAAAGGTTGCAGGTTCAAAACTCGGCTGTGATCTCTCTGTGTGTTCTGCCCATGCACGCATGGATTTTCTCCAGCTACTCCGGTTTCCCCACTTGTCACAACATGCCTGATAGGTTAAAAATCGTACGTCTCTTTGGATAAAAGCATCTGCCAAATAAATAAACATAACACAACATGATGGAAATATCCAGTTCCACAACTGTCTAAAGGTTCTGGACTGAGATCTGGTGACCGTGGAAGCTGTTGGGGTCCACTGAACTCATGATCATGTTTCAGAAACATAGAAGTCTGAGCTTTGTTGCATAATGCAGTGTCCTGCTGGTAGTAGGCATCAGGAGATGGGTCTGTGTGGTCATAAAGGGATGGACATGGTCAGCAAATAAAGTCAGGTAGGCTGTGATGTTTAAGCCAGGATCAGGTGGTACTAAGGGGTCCAAAAATCTTCACCAGCAGCCTGAAGTGTTAATACAAGGCATGATGGATCCATGCTTTAATGTTAAAGTCAATGTTTAAAAGTCTGACCCAACCATGTAAAAGCTGCAGCTAATCTTAAAGGTGCACTATGTAAGAATGACACCCTGTGGTTAAATTTGGGTACTGCGGACAGTTTTTCTAAACAGTCACATTCTCACTCCTGTTCCTAGAGTTTCATGGCTGTTGCCAGCTATGAATCAGCACCAAAAGATTTTGCATGACAAGCAAAAAGGAGTCATACATAGTATGTTGATAAGTAGATAAATACATAGTAATTTCTGTTATATGTATTTTAAGGTAGGGAGCACTTATTACATGTACTATGGTAGTATGCCTCCAGCATTCAAGAAGTTCGTCATCTTGCTGTTGGCTTGCTGTTGTAGTTCTGAACGACTCATTAAAGGAAGTAAACTGCCACGACTGACTCATTACCCGCTTCACACGTACATTCCACTGTAATATCCAGTTATTAGTGATTGAAAAAGCAGCTTGAGATCATTTTAGATCCAACTATTTGCTTTTAATTCACCATCAGCATTGTTAGCTCAATGTTAACCTCTAACCTTCTTCACTTGCTATTAGAGTTAAATAAAAAGATGCTGTGGCTTCTTAGGGATATTAGAAATAACTTCTGGGTCGCTCCTGTTACTGTCTTTGGTCTAGTAAACAACTTTGGAGGTTTTTGCCTGCTAATGTAAGCATCTGCCTAAAAATCCATCATCTCGCCACATGTTGATCTAAAAGCATGGAGGTGCTGCCTTGTGATTGGCTGATTAGATTTTTGGTAGTAAGAAGTGTACCTAAAGATGTGACCAACAAGTGTAGGTAAAAGAAGACAAAAATTTTAAAGAACATTTATGTTCTGATTAAACCTTCCATCGGATGCAATTTAAAAAAATGAACTAAATTAGTCAACATCAGCGGTTATTTCACCTATTTAAAGCCGATCGGCTCCAGATGTAGAAGTTTTGCCACTAGAAAATTTAGTTTTAGCATGATTCAAATGTTATCTGCATCATTGTTGCACATTTGATATTTTGAAACGTAGTAAAAATAAATTAAGAAGTTTAGAAATGCATCAAATTCATCTGGAAACCTTGTGACGTTTACTGTGCAAACACTCCAGGCACATCAAGCTAAGAGTGCACCCTTCTTCGTCCTGTACTCTTGGCGTGATGCCTGAGGCCTTTTGCTTCACACCTAGCCATGGAAAACCTTTGGACACTTCAATCAAGAGTCCAAAAAGCACAGTAGGAAGTCATTTGGGAGAAGAAGGTCTCGACATCTCTGCTTTTCTTTGCATTTCACAGGTAGAAAACAAATGGATCCGAATGAGGATACCACAGTATTATAATAATAAAACTAAGCGTTTACCATAAACGACAACAAAAAATCTAACTTTTAAACTTGGGAAGAAATACAATATAGAGTTTTGATCTGCTCCAGCTTTGATGTGGTTGTAGGACAACTTGACAGGTTTTTCTGTCCCCCTGAAGAAAATCAGCTCATCACTAATTCATAGCTTAGCACGTTCCATACCTACGTGCACATGCATGTGAACGACACAGAAATACATTGATGTATAATTTAGCATGACGTTGGGGGCAGTTTGAGACAGAATCACAGATAATCACCACACACACACACACGCACGCACACACACACACACACACACACACACACACACACACACCAACACCCTTTTGAAGACCCATTGATACTGAATAAATATACTGTATGTGTATTTCTTCTTCGTCTTTCTCATTAAAAGATATCATGAACCACTGGATGGATTTAAATTAAACACTCATAAGTAATCACTGGACGTGCATCTATAACTTGGAGTCAACCCAACTCAACATGGCAGCCATGGCTAACAAAAACGGTTGTGGATCAGTTTTCCAGATGGTGAGCTAAAACCAGTGGCGTGTCCAGATCTTTTAAAATGGGGGGGCCCAGGTGAGGCACAGCTTCGCGCATGGGTGGTACCAATGGTTATGCTTTTTTTGTTTTTAACCCCCGAGCCTTTTGTGGACAATGAAAAGCCTATTTAAAGAAATTAGTGTGTTGGCACCTGGGGTGGCCAATCAGATTCCAAGGGTGGCATGTGCTACCCCAGGCCACCCCCTGGACACGCCCCTGGCTAAAACTTGGTGTGGAAGTAGATTAGTCATTCTTTGAGTGGTAGGTTGCACATAGCAAGGTTTCCACAGTCATTTGAGGAATTGACCAGAAGAGTTCCAACTCAGCTTATGATTGTTCTATTTTTCTTTTTAAAAAATTAGAAAAAACTTCAATAAGTTGGTTAAAAAATTAATAAATTACACTGGTTTGGGAAAAAATGTTGATGATGCATACATGTCTGAATATTTGCATTAAGATTAGTTATGGGTCTTGTTCACTAGTGAGGAATAGTGGAGTGCATGATCGATAGGCAGATTAGTGCTGCGGTGATGCGGGCGTTGGACTGGTCTATCGTGGTGAAGAGGGAGCTGAGATGGATGGTTCTCCATTTACCGGTCGATCTACGTTCGTACCCTGACCCGCGGTCATGAGCTGTGGGTGGTGATTGAAAGAACAACGTTGTAGATACAAGTGGCCAAAATAAATTTTCTATGCAGGGTGGCTAGGGTCTCCCTTAGAGACAGGGTGAGAATCTCAGTCATCCGGGAGGGGCTCAGAGTAGATCCCATCCAGAGGAGCTAGTTGAGGTGGCTCGGGCATCTAGTTAGGATGTCTCCCTGGTGAAGTTTTACAAGCACATCCAACCAGGAAGAGACCTAAAGGGAACCCCCCCGAAAGAGCTGGCCCAAGTGGCTGGGCAGACGGAAGTCTGGGCATCTCTGCTTACGCTGCTGGCCCCCCATCCCGACTTTGGATACATGCAGAAAGATGGATGGATGGGTGTTTTAGCTTTGACCTGAAAAGCATCACCATGTAAAAGCGTTACTTTCCGTCTACCAATATAGCGCTGACTTGTTGACACAAAGAAGAAAGAACTGCACAACACATTTGTACTAAAATAAGCTTTAGTTGGGCATATTTAAAGCACCCTGAATGCTTTCCAAAGCAAATGAAAATTTATGCCTGAAAGTTTAAATAAACAAGGCTGAATTTTAAAAGATGGAACAATTCAAAACACGTACAAAAGCAATTTATTAATAGTGGTAAACAATAGATAAAAGGGCTAAAATCAAAACTAAAAGGTTAAAAGCACACAAAAGAAATAAAAACAGCATGCTGTATTCAGGACGACATAAAAAGAAATCAATGAGTTTAAAAGATATTCAGTTTTAAAAGAAAAAATACCAAAAGGATGTCGGTGACCCATAAGAGAACTCTTGTAGGATGATGAGTTATAATTGAAGCAAGTAAATTTCTCTTTGATTATTTTCTATTAGTTTGCTTTTTTATGCAAATGGGGAGGATTGAATTAGCATTTTAGAAGAAGCGTATTACAGGAACCTGAAAAATGTCAGAAACTGTGAAAAAGACTTCTGTGAATAAAGACCAACAGTTCTAAATAAAACACACACCTGAGTGGTGGTTTCCTACTGGTGTGACCTAATAAATATTTTGTTTCTTTCCTGTAAGATTTTCTCTGTTTGGTTTTCTTTCTGGTTTTTAGTCACAAAACGAGCACCATCACATTAACTTTGACCAACAGTTTACTTGGTGAATAGAGAAAACGCATAAACAGATTCATACAATACGGAGGATGTAGATAAAAAGGAAAATGCTCCAAATGGAAACAGAGGTCCTCTGAAAAAAGCACAAGTAAAAATGTTGGAGAAGCCACGTTTACCAGCCAACAAAAGTTTTTTTTTCTTTATCAACCCTCTTATCTGTATTTTCCTGATGACTGGAGGGGTGGGGGGGTGTAATTTCCCATCACACAGAATTCGTTGGCAGCTGGTTCAGCAGTTTGGGAGCTCTCACTGGCCAGATGTCGGTGGCGTTGATGGACCCATCTGCGCCATGGGCATCTCTCCATCAGTTCTTCATATCATGGAGAGCCGTTCACAGGGGTCTGCTGCCAGACCAGTAACCCAATCAGTGTGGACGCGCCTCCTGACCTGCTGCAACTTCGAGATGTGATGGATTATGTTCTAAACGATTCCCTTCTGGGAACGCATTCATCTCATCAGGCACAGAAAGGGATGTTGTGATAATTTTATGGCCCATTCAAATACCGGATTGGTGACTTTTAGATAACTGGCCAAGTTTTGTGTGCTTATTGCTTTGGAGTTCTGTCATTTGGCAACTGTGTAGATGAATGTTTGGTTATGTTCAAGATTTAAGCATAGACAGACCATAAGGAGTTTAACAGCTTAGTGTTTAGTTAATGAGTGATGGTAGGAGGGAGAGAGTAATGAGGAGCTGAGCCAAAAGGCAAAGCTCTTGATTTATTGATCCAGTTCTATTCCAACCATCATTTATGGACTTGAGAACTGGACAGAGATCCCACGAACTAGCTCCTGAAATGAGCTTCCTCCACAGGGTGTCCTAGATCTACCTACCTTTGAGGTACAGTAAGGTCCTGTCATTCAGGGGTTTGATCAAGGGAGTAGAGCTGCTGCTCCTCCTTGTTGTGTCCACCACATGGATAGTAAGTTTGTGAGTGAGGAGAGAAGTGAATGAAGAGTTAAGATGGATGTCTGATATTGCTACATGGGATGCAGGTTCGAATAAAGCTTGTAAAAGGAATTCTTGCTTACTCGTGACACTTTGTGAAACAACTGCCGACCGCAACACTCCTCATCAAGACGTGTGAGCTGAGGTGGTTCAGGTCCCTGATCAGGATTCCCTGTAATCAACCACTTCTGACGATTATCTTTGTATGTCCTGATTGTAGGTGACCATGGGGAGAACTTGGGCCTTGTCTACACACAGCACAGTAACTCAAAAAACGAACATAATTTTGTCTGATTTGGCTCGTCTTCCACATAAAATAGCAGATTTACAGCATCAAAATCCATTCTTGCAAAAACTTTCAACCAAATTGGAGATTTGTGAATACTCTGTTGTAATACAAACGTGCTCTGGTATCACATCTGCGAGCTATGCCGAGCTGAATTACTGCTCCACATAGAAGACCACAGGCAAAGGACAATGTCAACAGTGGTTTTGCTTTATGAAAGTGATGCCGGAAGTTGGAAAGTTATTCTGATTGGATATAATCTGGGGAACTACTGCCTCCTAGTTGGACATGCCTTTGACTGTGCTTGTATAATTACTTAAGTGGTTTGGCATGGGTGGATTTGTTTTCTAATATATTTGACTTTACAAAAACCCTGGCATGAGTAGTCATGGTATAAGAAATTGCTGAAGGGGTTGTTTACCCTCTCTGGTCTGAGAAAGCCTTAAGATCCCTTCAGAGGTGGGGGAGGGGCATTTGGGTTTCCCTCCTGAATCTCTTGCCTCCACAACCTGACCTTGGATAAGTGAAACAAATGGATAAATGAAAAGATGAATGGACCAAGACCATAAGACACTATGATGCTATGGATTAAAAGATGAGAAATTAGATTTGCTTAGCATTTGCATAAGACATGTAAATTTCCCACTAAAGTGTGGAATATGCAACTTTATCAATTATTCATCAACATGTCTAATGTGATTTGTTGCTTTAGAGAAAGAGCAAAAAATGTAGTTAATTAGGCCAGCTCACGATGGAATACTAATAGAAGTACAAAAACACAGCATTAGAAATGACATAATTAGTTGAAAAATATGTTTTTTTAAGTATGTATGTACCTGTTCAGCCAGACTTTTAACGACTTTGAGGATTTGGTTAATAACTGAAATCATTTAGTCTTGCGGGAGCATGAATTCAGACCTTTGAAATTCCTCCTTAACTTTAATGTTCAGGATTTGGAGTTTTCTTTACACTTTTTATCAATTTCATCATTTTCCAATTACATTCTTTTACAATATAAAAAAATATATAAGTTTAAATTTCAAATAACACCCCACCCTAAAAAATAGAAGTAAACATTAGAAGTGTTTCAGACCAACCATTTTGTAATAAAAGCATAAACTGCATTATCAACGTTGTCATTATTATTATTGTAAAATCTTCACCACCGTCATCATCATCCTCATTACCATCATCATCATCATTATCATTGTAATAATCACCATTATCAACGTTGTCATCATCATCACCATCACCATCATTACCATCACAGTCGTCATCATCACCATCATCATTATCGTCATCATCATCATTATCGTTGTAATAATCATCACCATCATTACCATCACCGTCATCATCATCATCACCATCATCATTATTGTCATCATCATCATTATCATTGTAATAATCATCACCATCAGCACTGTCATAATCATTACCATCACCATAATCATTAGGGATGAGCGAGTACACCTCTATCTGTATCTGTATCTGTTCAACTAACTAAATTATCTGTATCTGTAATCAGAATGGGCGTGGCATAACCCGGAAGTGGGCATGTTTTAACCGGAAGTGGGTGTGGTTTACATCAATATATTATTTTAAGTCTGAAATGGTTATGGATTGATCAGAAGTTGATATGTGTATTGTTTATTTGAAAACTATTTACAGAGCAGCTTCAGAATTGAGATTAAAAAATTTTGATCACAATATGGTAAATGGTATTTATTTGATATAGCGCCTTCTAGAGTCCTGGAACCCCCCAAGGTGCTTTACAACACAATCAGTCATTCACCCATTCACACACACATTCACACACTGGTGGGGATGAGCTACGATGTAGCCACAGCTGCCCTGGGGCCCACTGACAGAGGTGAGGCTGCCGAGCACTGGCGCCACCGGTCCCTCCGACCACCACCAGCAGGCAATGTGGGTTAAGTGTCTTGCCCAAGGATACAACGACAGTGACAGACTGAGCGGGGCTCGAACCTGCAACCTTCCCATTACGGGGCGAACACTTAACTCCTGTGCCACCATCGCCCCAATAGTAAAGGAACTGTTACAGAACAAGTGTTTCAATAAAATCAGAACATTAATATTTAAGTGCATGGATTAATACATCTGAACTCATGCAGTAGGAACTAGGAAATATGAAATACTAGAACCAGACACAACTTTACAAATTTTTTAATTTTAATGTGAT
Organism: Nothobranchius furzeri; assembly: GCF_043380555.1. Classification (NCBI taxonomy): domain Eukaryota; kingdom Metazoa; phylum Chordata; class Actinopteri; order Cyprinodontiformes; family Nothobranchiidae; genus Nothobranchius; species Nothobranchius furzeri. Next base: position 3,147,962 of record NC_091759.1, on the reverse strand, counting down.
TAAACAGATTTTTTTCTTAACGTTCTTGGCATTTTCCCACACAAAGTTAAACAAAACAATGTTGATTAAGGTGTGTGTGTCTGAGAGGGATAGAGAGGGAGAGAAAGGGAGTTTAAAAAAAAATAAAAAACCCGACCGGAGCGGAGGCAGTGACTGATGCAGCACGTCAGCTCTGTCTTGTCAAATGCACCATGTACGTTACGATAAAAGTAACTTTAAATATTCAACCGAAAAAGAGACGAGCTGAAGAAAACCTAGGGAAAACTGAAGAAACGTGAGCAACAGTGAAGCAATCACAGCGAGATCCGTTACTGTCTGCGTGTGTGCGTGGATGAGCAGGACGGACTGAGCTCCCGGCCGGCTAGAGAGTTGTGTGTGAAGGGAGGGGCGGGCGCTCTATGTGACTGGCCAATCACAGAGCGTGAAGACAGTCAGTTACCCAATGAGGATTTTCCTTCAGCACGATTACAGATATTTACGAGTTGTACTCGTGTCATGCTCGTATTCGTCAAAAATGCTTTATCCGTACCGGATACTCGTCTGAAACGAGTATCCGGCTCATCCCTAATAATCATCATCACCAAAATAATCATCATCACCAACATCATCATCATCATCATCATCACCACCACCATAATCATCATCACCAACATCATCATCATCATCATCATCACCACCACCATAATCATCATCACCAACATCATCATCATCAGCCACCACCATAATCATCATCACCAACATCATCATCATCACCACCACCATAATCATCATCACCAACATCATCATCATCATCATCACCATCATAATCATCATCACCATCACAACCACCATAATCATCATCACCAACATCATCACCACCATAATCATCATCACCAACATCATCATCATCATCACCACCATAATCATCATCACCAACATCATCATCATCACCACCACCATAATCATCATCACCAACATCATCACCACCATAATCATCATCACCAACATCATCATCATCATCACCACCATAATCATCATCACCAACATCATCATCATCATCACCACCATAATCATCATCACCAACATCATCATCATCACCACCACCATAATCATCATCACCAACATCATCATCATCATCACCATCACCATCATAATCATCATCACCATCACCACCACCATAATCATCATCACCAACATCATCATCATCATCACCAACATCATCATCATCACCACCACCATAATCATCATCACCAACATCATCATCATCACCACCACCATAATCATCATCACCAACATCATCATCATCACCACCACCATAATCATCATCACCAACATCATAATCATCATCACCATCACCACCACCATAATCATCATCACCAACATCATCATCATCATCACCAACATCATAATCATCATCACCATCACCACCACCATAATCATCATCACCAACATCATCATAATCATCATCACCATCACCACCACCATAATCATCATCACCAACATCATCATAATCATCATCACCATCACCACCACCATAATCATCACCATCACCACCACCATAATCATCATCACCAACATCATCACCGGCACCTACATCATCATCATCATCATCATCATCATCATTGTTACCATCATCACCATCACCACCAACATCATCACCATCATCATTGTTACCATCATCACCACATCACCATCATAATAATAATAACTATAATTAAAGTGTGCATCTTTACCACCTCACTCCATAGCTTGTCACTTTAGGATTCAAATGACATAATTTGCTTTGCAGCAATTATAATTTAGCATTGATAACTATTTGCCAGTCACATCAATTTAGAAGCCGACAACATTAAATCCTCAGATTAATGAATCTGATCTGAATGCCTGATGTGTGTGACAGCAGGTACTCAAAGGAAAACGTACGTCTCCGTTAGCATCTACGTTCTAGAAGCAGCCATCGAACGAGTGCGTCGCCATTTGTTTCTCAGCGTCTTTGATCGCTTATCAGCCCTTGACTGATTGATTTTGACTTTGGTCCCTTTAACGTGAACATGATCTGAGTGTAAAAAGTCACGTTTGTTTGTGTGTGTATATGCGGGTGAGAGAGAGAGAGAGAGAGAGAGAGAGAGAGAGAGAGAGAGAGAGAGAGAGAGAGAGAGAGAGAGAGAGAGAGAGAGAGAGAGAGAGAGAGAGAGAGAGAGAGAGAGAGAGAGAGAGAGAGAGAGAGAGAGAGAGAGAGAGAGAGAGAGAGAGAGAGAGAGAGAGAGAGAGAGAGAGAGAGAGAGAGAGAGATGTGTCGCGTCAGTGTTGCACTACTGTGTGTGTGTGTGTGTGTGTGTGTGTGTGCTCTCGTGCAGCTGTGTGTGCATCAGGATGTGATTGAGGCTCTGGCGGTGGCTGCTCTGATGTTTATCAAAGAGACCTGAGGGGACTGACAATGTCCACCCCTCTATCTATCATCCTTCCATCTGTCTCTGTCTTTTCTTTCTCACTTCAGGTCATTCACTTTTTCCTCCCTTTGCTTCAATTCAGTTGAGTTCAATTTACTGATTCAGGTCAGAGAATAGACAATGTGAGCCTGAATATCAAAGCTGATTGAACCAAACTCTTTTTTTAATAGGATTTAAAACCTGATGACATGCAGTCCTGTGAAATATGTTCTTAAGAAGGTCTGGTGTTTCCGTTTTTAAATGGAGGTATATTAGGGTGACCAGAGACTTCTCTATGTGGGACAACGTGAAGTTCCAATGTAATGAGAAAAAAAAAAACATACAAAACTTATATTGTGCCTTTTATCCCTAACATCACTGTTACATATACTTAAAATGATTTTTCTTATTGTCCTCATATATTTCTTGTATATATTTTGTTTGAATTCAACATGAAGAAGCAAACAACAAAAGCTTTACTATTTAACAGTTCCTCTCAAGTTACCACAAGATAACTCAGACTCTTTGGGCCTTCTGTAGTCGCTCTGATCATTTTAATAGTATAGATAGGCCCACAATAATTAAAAAAAAATGCTGGTTTAAGCAGCTTTTCAGAGTTTTCATTGAATGTTTTCCAAAACAGAATGACAGTAAAAGTACCAGTAATATTTTTTTAGATCTATTTGTTTGTTTTTAATTAATTTTCCACTAAAATTAGCATCTCATTGAAGAAATATCCATACATTTAGCAATTTTATTCATAATTCAGAAACAAAATGTTTTTTTAAACATTGACAACAAATCTCATCTAATTTTAGAATAAACATCAGATTCTAATCTCTAAATAATGCAGATCTAATCAAATAATAGTTTCTTAGAGTTACTTTTGCCTCAAATTTCTGAGAATAAGTGATGAAAGCTTCCATTTATTCTCTCATTATTTCTTCACTGTGCTTTAAGGGGCTCGGCGTGTACGTAGGCATCTGAAACCGCAGCACCTTGTCTGTGTTAGAGCCTCCATTGTGTTTATCATGGACCTGTCTAATTACTGGAAAACCTGCTTTTGACCTCTTCATATCAGACTCCGCGCCGAGACATGAAAAAGGACAGAAACAACAAAGACTCTATCAGAGTATCTCTGAACACGTTTAATTCACGAGTTTACAGCATTTTCTCCTCCATGCTCACTCACGCTTGTTGTGGTGTTTGGGTACGCTCCACACATGCTCCAGACCTGCGATAAAGTCCCGCCTCCGTTTGAATGACAGCAACAGGCAGATCTCTCCACAGTTTATTTTATAAGACTGAAACTCGAAACAGGAAACTGTCATTAATGCAGGACATGAGTCTCAATTTACGGGACACTTGAAAAGTTGTGAAAATGCAAGACTGTCCCGCACAAAGCGGGATATTCTGTCACCCTAAGGTATATTAGACCTATGCAATTTTAAAGCAGAAGTTAAATAAAAAAAAATGACTGAAGAAAATATTATAGAGCACCCTCTAGTGACAGGCTGCAGTACACGTCCATGTCATGTATGGCATGGCATGTTTTTGATTAAAGTTCTGATCCTAATATTCCATTGATGTTTTAGGGCCAGAAGTAGTTTCATATGAATTGCAACAGTCGTGCAAAAGAGAAAACACCGCTAAAAGTGAAATAAAATAATTAGGGTTCATCTGGATTAAGAATTTGGGTTGTTTTTTCTTTTCGATTTGGAACACAGGGCCGGCCTAAGCTTTTGTGGGCCCTAAGCAGGTTATCATTTGGGGCCCCCAATACCAACAAGTCAACACCAGATATTTCCTCATTCCTATGCTATGCGTATAACGTATTCGCTGTCATTAGCATGTTTTTTATTTAGCTTACATCATATTACATCTATTGATTTTAACTTTAAAAGAGAAGCAAACCAAAATAAATGATCTATTTAATTAGCATTTTGAAATGCAGTGTGTTTAAGTGTGGTATATTAACTCAAATATTTGAAGATAATGTTGGCAGCCAAACACTGAATTTACAGTCAACAACTTTAGTTTACTATCTTTTGTTCTTAAAACTCGGAACAGATGTCTAAAACATGCTTAAAGGTGCAATAACTACAACATTATATCAATTGGCACTGTATGACATAAATGGGACTACAAAAGAATATTAATAAAAAACATTTTTCCCAACTTTATTTTCATTTATTGACATTAAAATAAAAATACAAAACTAAATTGCTAAAAGCCAAAATGAAAAAGGGGACAGAAAGAAGAAAAACTTATGTTATCTGCCCCTTTAAACTAAAATAACATTAATACAAATGAAACAATCATATGATTCTTAAAAAAATTTGAACAATATAGTTTCCGGACTGGCTGGCCGACACAACCCCAACCCATGAACCGAAAAAAAGAGAGAAAACAAGTTACACAGAAATAAGCACAAAGCTATACACATATATACCTACATATATACACATATGCATACACAGACCCGTTCCCCCTTTCCCCGTTTTTTTTTCTTTCACCCCCCCAACCCCCCTCCCCTCACGTGTTTATGTAACAGATCTATAGAAGTTAATCATTTCTTTTTTTATCTCTTTTTTGAAAGTCAATATTGTTTTTGTATTCTTGATTTCAGTATTTAATTCCACATTTTAACTCCATATGTGGACACACAATGTTCCTTTATGAGTATCCGATGTCTAGGTATATTAAATAAGTCGTGTCCTTTTAAATCATATTTGCTATGGTTTTTTGTAAATCTTTTGATTAAACCTGCAGGTGCGTACCATTTGTTTGCAATATACATAAATTTTAAAATATTGTAGTCCACCAGATCATAGAAGTTTAGTGTTTTTAATTGTATAAATAGTGGATTGGACGGATCTCTGTAGTTGCTCCTTGTGATTATACTTATTGCTTTTTTCTGTAAGATGTAAATGGAATTTGTGTAAGTTTTATATGTTGTTCCCCAGATTTCATTGCAGTAGTTCAGGTACGGTATGATGGGTGAGTTATATAACAAATATAGGGAATTATTATCAAGTAACCATTTTCCTCTATGTAACAGTGCAATAGTTTGATATTTTAGTTTTGACACTGTTTAAAGTAGTTTCCAAGACATTTTTTCATCAATGACGACTCCCAGATACTTGACTTTAACTATTTTAATATTAATCTAATCTATATTTAATAAAATTTCATCATTTGAATATGTATTTCTAAATATTATAAAACATGATTTATCACTGTTTAATGATAGTTTGTTCCCATCAAACCATAGTTTAATTTTTTCATCTCTGTATCACTTCTATCATCTGCTCAACATTATCTCCTGAATAATAAAAAGTTGTATCATCTGCAAATAAGGTGCATTTTAATATATTGGATGCCTCAACATTGTCATTCATATAAATGATACATAGTTTAGGGCCCAATACCGACCCTTGTGGTACACCACAAGTAATGTTATTTATATGTGATTTTGTGTTGTTTATTTGAACATATTGCTGCCTATCAGTTAGATAACTTACTATCCATTTTAGGGCCATCCCTGTGATGCCATGTTTACTAAGTTTTTTAATAAGAATTGTATGATCCACAGCATCGAATGTTTTTTTTAAATCAATAAAGATACTTATGAGATGAGTATTTTTGTCAATGGCTTCCGATATTTCTTCTGTTAATTCCATTAATGCCATGGATGTTGAATGATTTGTTCTAAAGCCATACTGACTGTCATTTAATATCTCTTCTTTGACCAGGAATCAGTCCAACCTAGCAATATATAATTTTTCTAGTATTTTTGAGAATTGTGACAATAAAGATATTGGTCTATAGTTGGAAAATATATGTTTGTCTCCACCTTTGTGTTTTTTGCCAAGTCAGGTCCCACATTAGTAAAAAAAATTGTTTAAGTCATTTACTATTTTACTGGTTTCACAAATTTCAGACTGTCCGTTTTCAAAATAATTTGGAACAGTTGAAGCTATTTTATTTATTTTTATGACATTATTTATTATTCCTCAAGTTGCTCTAATATTTTTTTTTAATAAATTGCTATAATAATCCCTTTTTTGTCTTTTGATTATAGAAACTAATTTATTCTTATATTTTTGTATTTCCTTTCTGCTTCACTTGTTCTTAGTTTTAAAAAATATCTATATAAAGTATTTTTTTTCTTACAGGCATTCAGCAGCCCTTTTGTCATCCATGGTTTTGTCATCCTCCCTCTTTTTGTTTGAGTTTTTGTTTTACAGTTTTTGTCATATTGACTACATAATAATCCTATAAAAGAATTGTAAGCCATGTTTACATCATCAACATATACTTCTTCCCAGTTTTGTTGTTCCAGATCTCTTTTTAGTGCATCTATAGCGTTTTGTGACCTGTCCCTTATAAGTTTTTCCATTTTCTGTAGATTTTTGATCTGGTGATTTTTATAGACTGTGAAAATTGGCAGATGATCACTGATATCAGTCATCACTATTCCACTTATCTCTATCCCCTTCTGAAGCATTAGTAAATATATTATATATAATTGTTGAGCTATGCGCGTCAATTCTTGTTGGTTTGGTTATCAGTGGAAACAGACCCAGTAGACACATTGAATTTATGAAGTCGTTTGCTGTCTTTGAATTGTTTACATTTTCCAGATCAACATTAAAGTCCCCACAGAGAAATACACACTTGTTACAGATTCCACTCAACATTTCAGTAATTGTTTTTGTACATGATTCTACACAAGATCCAGGTGCTCTAGAGATACAACTTATTATGTTTTTTGTCTTTTCAGAGATTATTTCAATAGTGATCATTTCCATCACATCTTGGATGCTGTTGACATGTTATGAATGACTTTACTTTTTAAATTGTGACATACATACAGTGCAACACCACCACCTCTTTTATTATTCCGATTCATAAAGTACATTTCACACCCCTCTATTTGTACCTCCTCCTCATCTCCTTCTTTTAACCATGTTTCTGTTATAGCAATGATTTGAAAAGGTTTTTTTTTGTGTTAAATAATCCAATATTTTAAAGCAATTGCAATACAAACTACTACTATTGAAGTGAATGATCCAGAGTGTACCTTCTATCAAAACTGAAACACTTAGTTCTTGTTCACTAAAATATTCGCATTTATGTATATTCACATATGTATGTACAAATTATTTTCTAGTTCCTTTCCAGGGTCATATACCTTGTATTCTATTCTATTCTATAAAATATTCTCATGTGTATTATGACTTAATATGACTTAATTATTTAAAGTCATCAAACAATTTTCTTGCCATTTTGGTTTTCTTGGGGGCCCCCTGGTTGTTTGGGGGCCCAAGCAGTCGCTGAACTTTCTCTGGGCCGGCTCTGTTGGAACAGGTTTATTAAACACAGTACTTTCTCCTGAATCCAGAATATAAAACATTACAATTTTGCAGTACAGGTGATGCAAATAAAATGTTGATGTGTATTCGGGTATCAGACCATGCAAAGGTTTATAAAACACACACAACATGTCCTTCCTCTTTCCTGACTGCAAAACCTAATCGCTGTTTCTGACAGACACTATTATAACAGACATGTGGATGTGCCTACACACACACACACACACACACACACACACACACACACACACACACACACACACACACACACACACACACACACACACACACACACACACACACACAAAACGTTGACTTGGCTCATACATTAAAAATGAGAGGCAATACACCAGTGCCATCCCAGGAGAAAACTGGTTTTACAGTCCTATACTACAGTTTGTGTGTGTCTGAGATATGGTAGTGTGTATGTGTGTGTGTGTGTGTGTTATTCTGACTATAATATATGTGCATTTGTTCTGTGTATGCCCACACGAGCAGAGCATACAGGTGTGAAGCATGTGAGATCTCAGAAGGGATAAAAGCACCGAGAAGAAGGGAACTGAAAATGAGTTAGAACTGTGAAAGGAAGAGAGGAGAAAATTGTTTTTGAGGAAGAGAAACAAAATCAGTGATAATAAAATAGAGGAGAAGCGGCGGTATGAGATGTTTCACGAACAGGACCTCCCTGCAGCAATGAAATTTGCTCTATGCTTTCCAGCCGAACAGGAGAAATCAATGCTGTTTTAAAGCTGTGAGTGTGTGTGCGCATCTCTGTGAGCCGCTGTGTGTTTGTTTGTTATCTACGGTGCATCTTCTCATTGTTCCGGTGCCTGCAAGGTCAACGTCATCACAGAGAGATCAGTCAAAACAATCACATTCTATACACACACCGCTACAGAGTGACAGCGGGCGTAGACTGCATGGAAATGAATTTTAAAGGAAAATATTATTATGGATCCTCTGAAGGGGGAAGAAACTGTTCAACGTATGCACGAGAAAGCAAGCCTCGGAACATGTTGCATTCACACAAATGGAAAACACATGATTTAGAAGAAATCTCATGCTAACATTTAGGGAGCTATCTAAAATGTGTATGATATTAGTTATCTTTATGAATGTTTTACAGAAACAAACACATCCCTTTTAGGACATTTGGCTTGTTTAGCTAATTATAGCTGGTTTTGTGGGCTGTTAAAGGTCAACTTTACTTACATTTTTAGTAGGATTGTCGTCTCTAAAAAGAACGAATGCCTTGTAAGTCGTACTCGGGGGGAAAAAAAAGCTGGAATCAGCTGAAGGAGAAAGTGGCAGAACACAACAAGATTTGGGGCGTTTCTCAATGCCAAAGAACCTTGCCTTGATGTCTTGGCCCCGCCCCGGTTGCCTAGGAGATACATCATCAGGAGCCGCCAAGACATGTTCCAATGTTCATGTTCTACCGAGGCGTGTGTTCTCCGTTTGTTAGCCGTTTAGCTAGCTGTGCGAGGATACACGGGAGGTGTCTTGTAGCCTAGCCTTGGTCAAAAATTACCCAAAATACACCGCAATATTTTCGAAGGGATGGCAGGTCAGAAGCCGGCAGCTACTTTGGGGACAATTTTCAAGTTTAAAAGTAAGTCAACTAATTTAAAATGTTTTTTTTTTTAGATCCAAAGAAGTTATCTTTTGTTGGTTAGTTGCTTAGTAGTTGCAGCTTCGGTGGCTAGCGGGTAGTAACTCGCTTATAGTTTTAGTTTAATAAACATACACACAATTTAAAAAGTAAAAGACTCATTATATATGTATAGTGAAAATAATACGTATAAAATATAACGTTCTCTCCTGTGTCACGTGACGTTATGTGACCGCCGTGGAAGCTGCGGTCACGTGATGCAAGTCTGTTCCATTTACTGTAACCGTTTTCTTTGACCAAGGAAGGATAGTGTCCTCGTAAGCAAGGTGCCTGGCCTCGCAAGACTTCGCCTCGCAAGGCCAGGCGCCTTGACATTGAGAAACACCCTTGGAGTTTTATTTCCTGATATTTGGACATCTTTCCTCTGATTGGCTAACAGCAATGTAACTCTACCACTGACTTAGTTTGCTTTACAACATTAATGTTTTATCCCCCCAAACAACACAAGCCTGAAGGAGTTCTGCCTTGTGGTAGAATTGCTAATGCTAACAGTTAGCTTTTACTAGCCAAGACATTTTCTGCTGTTTCCTGGAAGCTAAGCCAATAACTGCCTTCCTGTCATGAGTCAAGTTGGGTGAGTTCATGAATGTTAAGTGACAGCGTGACGTAGATCTGTCAGGATTTTCAAATCCTAGAGTTTCACTGTCTATTTTCTATCAGAAGCTAATGCAGGAGATAGGTGTAGGAGACTATTTTCATGTTCAGCCTGCATGAAAAACTAAGTGACTGATTATAATCTGAAATAATCATTGAAAAAAGTTTTATAGTGAAGTTGGTCATAAATCTTTGCACAGTTCTGATAATTAAGGTAAAACTAATTAAAAAGTTTTCCTCAGCGGTCACCATCTAGAGGCGAAAAAAATTTATTGCACCATAAGTCCCTCTGCCTACTTCCATGATCACAGCTGGAAGCAACGCTTGTCATTCCAGAACCTCTAGCTGGGCAATGGAACTAAAACACATTGTTTTTTTTTTTAATATTTCTTACATTATGCTGTTTAATATACTTTAAAGAAATATTTCTCCATTAGAAATGTGGCAACCCTACATCTTTCTAGGTACTCGCTCTGTGATTTAAATCATTGGTGCGAACCTAATGCTATTAGCTAATGCCATACAGAGTTAAATTCAAATTGCATGGGTCTGTACCGGACGGGGGGGAAGACTTAGCCCCCCCAAATAACGAACAAAAAAATAGGGTGGACTAGCCCTTTTATGGCTTTCTAAACATCTAAACATTCATACATTATTCCTAACAAAGGGAAAACTCTGGATTGCTGCTTTAAAGAGCAATGGATTGTTCACAGACACAGAAAAATGTTCATTTTGTTTCTTTTATTACTGCTTTGCAATGTTTTCATGAACCAAAAATAATTTTAAAAATCAGATTAATTTTGTCCTAGAGTGGCAAAATGTTTTAATTTATATCTTCTATGAAGAAAAATGACTTATGATTTAAAATATTGATTGATGGTTTAATATTCATATAAATGTGTCAAATACTTGTAAAAAATGTAAACTTAAATCAATGTTGTATGTCACGAGTGTAGAAGAGGATTAGTGCCACTGAAAGGACAAAAAGTTATAGAATTCTGACTTGTTTTTCTCAACATTCTGACTTGGACTTCTGAGAAAAATGTCTGAGATTAAAATCTAATATTTTACTTTTATTCGTTTCAGTTGCACTAATCCTCTTCCATATTTATGTCATTTTCCCTCACAAAGCATCCTAACAAATAATTTGGTATATCTTTTCTTGCAAGAGAGCAAGCCCTAAGCATGATGCTGCCACCACCGTGCTCCACAACACTGAATCCACTCAAAAAATCGTGTCAATACTTAACTTATCTACCTAATTCATTCATATACATGAATAATTCCACATTTTTGGCATTTTAGGAACAAATCAAGTGATTATTTCTACTACTTTAATAATTTCAACCTTGTTGCAGCAAAGATCAGAATCCCATCTGATTATTAAGCCTTTGAATCAAAAGTAAGACTCTTCAAGGTTACTCACAAAATCAACTTCTTATCTGAATCATTGTGTATACTTAATGGCATGCCACACAATAGCTGCCAAATCAGTCAGTACTGAGCCTTCGACGAATGTCCACACAATGTATCAATCCGATGTCAGGGTAATGTAATTACAGTAAACGGCTGCCAAACGTATTAATTTCTATCTGGGCGAGATGTAGCGACTGCCTCGTGTCAGAAAAGTACTACAAATGATAGATTAATACGAGATGGAATAAAATCTTTTTTTCTTGCCAAATGTTCAGTTGCCTGGACCGGATGAGGGTGCAACGTCCCAAAAATAATTACCAATGTCTAATACCTGGATAATACCGAGTATAGGCCTGGCTGCTACTGAAGTGCAGCAAATGATATATTGACCTCTTATCTGAATGATATTAAGTGCGATGGTGATGGAATTATGGAGGAGTTGCTGCCAAACTGTTCTGAGCTGGGACAGGATCGAAATTACACCAAATGATATATTGATGTGATATTCATGTCTGTCAGACAACCAGCGGCCTCTTGACTAAAATATAGGCTGTACTGGTGCATAGTTAACACCTTCTAGTGTGTAAAAGTCACGTGTGTGTTTGTGACAGCGCGGCCACCTGTCCAGCGTTGGTCCATTATTCAGCTTTTATATGTGCCAACCAATCAAATGGCCTCCTTTCAGGGTCTCTACCCCGACCCATCCAATCAACTTGCCATGCCAAGCCAGAAGGAATGTCACCTGATTAGCATAGCGAAAAAGCAAGTGGGGGTCGTGCTGACGGTGCAGTTCTTGATGTTGGGAAGTCTTCGGACTGAACATCCTCAGCGCTGTCGGCTGTAAAATTAAATCTTCCCTAAACTGGAATGAGAAATGTTTAGAATAACCTAAAAATAAAAGAAAATACTTTTTATATTCTGATTTTATTATTTTAGAACATTCCGTGGGGCTTTCCCCTTTAACTGTCTGTCAGTTGTAATCTTAATCTCCTGCTGCTCTGCATTTTCAGTGTCTATCCTCTAATATTTAAAGCGAAGCTAAAAACAAACATGTGACAGAGCTGCTGAACTTCATGACATGCTTTTCATAATTAATAGCTTTTCCTAGATCTGTTAGAGAGAAGGAAAAAACATAACGAGGGTAAGATGATGGAATCATGAGAGAGAGAGAAAAAAATCACTTTTATTGCACTTCCTCTGGCTTTTACAGCATCTTAAGTTTTATGAGGCATGGTCTTTACTGATTAAAAACAGTATTCTGAATCAATCAACTTCCCAGTTTTCACAGCAATTACCTGTTTAGATTTATAGATTTGGGTTTTTCCAACATAAATTTAGATGAGTTGTTTTTCGAGCCAGGTTTTTGAGCTGGTGTGGTTACACTGAAGAAAAGTTTTACAACATCTTTATTTTGTTTTTTTTTTATGACATCTTTTTTGTCTTTTTTGCAGTTTCTCATTTTACTTTCTTTAGTAAACCGGAAAGCAGCTTAAAGGAGCAATAAGTAAAAAATCTTCAGTGAAATTATCACAGAATATTCTAATGTTTCAATCATGTGGCTGTAACGTCCAGCAATGGTCAGTTTTTAGGTACAGTTTGACCATTCAACATCTGGTCAAAAAGGAGACATGAGACTGCATGTGTACCCTCTAAATCTGCCTGCCTCCATCCCACCAGCTGGAGCTCAGAGCCTGCAGCTCTGAACACGGATAACGAAATGTCAACAATAACGTTCTCTCCTCAAGGTCCAATCTTTCACAACCCTTCATGCCTCCATATAAGTGAACACTCGCAGCCCAGATTTCCTAAATCAGACATGAACTTCTACTACTTATAAGCTAGATAATCATTAAATAAACGTTTGTTTATTGCTACTTATAATAATTATAATATAATGAAATGTTTCATTAATCTGTGCTCAATGATTGAAGTTTGAAATGAATGTTATGTTATGATTAAAGTGATTGAAATATGTTTCAGCATGTTGACATGACAAGGTCATAACCATTTGCACTCACACAAGGACAAGTAAGGTAAAGTTCAACCCATAACACATAAATAGCCTTTACCCCAGATCAAAGCTTCTGGATCAAAGAAGGCCTGTTTCTGAGTTGTCTTGGTAATATTCCTCAAACCTGTCAACCTCTGGTTGGCTACACAAATCATAACATGAGAACCTTAAAACTGGATCACTCTGGGTGGTTCCTCAGTTTTGAGAAAGCTTCAGACCGACCACCTGAAGCAAAACCCTTCTTTAACCCATCAAAGCTTTTGACACGTCGTCAAAACCTTTTTGCACCTGCGAAGCTGATAAAGCAAACAGTTCCTGCAGAACGAGCTGATATTGTTTAGACTCCTTAAGAGTCCCAGACGCGTGGTTTCATCCATCTGTCGTGACCCGAGACATCTCTGGACTGAAGGGTCGGTGCCACGGTGTTCTACAGCCCTCCGGTGCCAGAGGTCATCCAACCTCTCTGACCTTAGGATCCACCAAGAGGGTCTCCGAAAATGGGTGAAGTAGACACACAGATAGCATCTGATGTGCTTTTGATAATAATCAACTTCATAGCTTAGCGCAAACCAAATTCTTTTGCATCCAGAACTCAGCTCACCTACATACGGAAGTTCTGACTAATGTCGCATTCACACATAGGTTTCCCTACATCACATTTAGTTCCATCCATCACAGTAAATGCTTAGTTAACTAGTCATGTTTTAATTGTTGTTAAAATAAATTCTTACTTTTATAAACCTGACTCTTTTCTGAATCAAAATGAAATGTGCACAATCCCTTAATAAATAAAGAATCCTAGATAAACACAGTAAGAAGAAAAAGCAGGATTGATATTACATATTTAGACTATCACAGCTTATTAAGCTCTTAAAGCACTCAATTTACCAAACCCTACATGGAAAAGAAGGTTCCATTCAAACAGATTTCCTTCACATCTGGCTAGGGATGTTGTCATTTTTTTCCTTTAATAACAAAAAACAAAACGAGATGTAGTCACTATTTACAACCTGTGAGCCTGCAGGGTTGCTGAGTTTACGGCGAGGTAGCGCTGCAGCGTGGGCATTTGTAATTCAACTACAGCTGGTGATGATCTCCAGAGTTGGTTAAAGAACCAAAACCAGTAAACAGGAGCAACCCAGAAGTTATTTCTTGCACCCCAAAGAAGCTACAACATCTTTACGTTTTGTTCTAATATTAGGTAAAGAAGGCTAGATGCTAACATTAAACTAACAATGCTGAGAGTGAAATAGAAGCAAAGAGTCGGTTCTAAAAAGACCTCAACTCAATATTACAGTGAAATGTATGTGTGAGGTGAATAGCGAGTCAAATATGGCGATTTACTGAGTCGTTCAGAAGTATAACAACAAGACAGTAAACGGACGTCCTCTAACGCAATAGGCATACAGCCGTAATACGTGTAGTAAGTGCTCTCTATCATAAAACACAAGATATAACAATGTATTTATTTACTCGAATTAATGAACGAATACTTATCAGCAGTGAACTTTTGTTTATAAATGTGGACTGCAGTAACCAAATTAGAACACATGATGTCATTCTTACATATTGCACCTTTAAGCATACTGTTTGAAATTAAAAGAGCTGTTTTTAGTAAAAATAACAATAATAATAATAATAATAATAATAATAATAGTAATGCTTACTTGGACATTATTCCACAAGTTTGACCCCATCTAGAAATCAGAGTTGGAGCCACAGTTGTACACTTACTAATACATTCTGTAATTCTTTACTAACAAGATACCAGACACACGTGTGCAACATCTGTACAGACCATATGCTTCGATAGACATGTACCAAGCACTGTATAAACCTACTCCCTCGCAGAAACCTCTGCCTAAATCTCTGGGGATTTGTATCAAATGCAACTACAAAAAAGAAAGTTAATCTCATTATAAAAACCTCCCTTACCTTCCTCTACACTTGCCTCTGAGTTATATTTGGTGATCTTTGCCTCTGCCGTAACAGATAGCTATAATTACTGAAAAGGACGCAATGATGAAAAGAACAACATCTTTACAAGTCGAATCCCTGGTGGATTCGTATCCCCCAAACACTCATGAGAAACATAAAACGCATGCAAACACAATGACACCATGTGCTGTGAGGGAAATGCGTGAAAGTATAACACCAAGGGAAACACTTGTTGGGGTTTGTGTTTCATCCCACTGCGTTAGCGGATACCCGTGATGACGGAGAAACGGGAACAGGAGCAGAAACGGTTTAAAGATGCGCCAGTTCATGGGATTTGTGTCCCAAACTAATGTGTTCATTCAAATTTTAGCTCATCCGTGTTTGCTTAGATTCACAGTTAACATCATTGCACTGGCTTTAAATTGTGTGTGTGTGTGTGTGTGTGTGTGTGTGTGTGTGTGTGTGTGTGTGTGTGTGTGTGTGTGTGTGTGTGTGTGTGTGTGTTCCTTCAAGTCTGAGTGTCTATCAGTAAGAGATTCCAGGGGGTATTTTGATGTTAAATTTAATAAGTCACACTACAGTAACCACAGCTATTAGATATCACACACATGATGGCACACAGTTGCACAACCCTATGGCTTGCCTACTGACTTCAACCCAGAGTTATCTCAAGACATTGATGATTTTGTATTTTTTCTTTATTCAAACACTCTTTGCCGTTAGTATAATACATAATGAAGTGTGGCACAAGCTATATGTCACTACAGATGCACAAACTGAGAATGGCCGACTCTAGAGGCAATGGTTTTAACGTAAGTTAAAAGTTTTCGATGCAACTTAGCATCATTAACCTTGCATACGATTTCCATTTGCTGACTTTGTGTTTAAGGGCACAGAGCTGCTCAGTCTGAAGGTAGTGAATATAGATGCAGATGTAGGTTGTAGGAAAAAATAAAAGTCACTTATAGGGCTGTCGCGGTTGAGGAATTCCTCCTGCGGTGATTCAGGGTGGCTTAATATTGCGGTGTGCGATATTATTGCAGCCCTTTTTTATTGCAGTACTATCTAAACATAATGTTTACACATTTAAAAAAGGTTAAAAATTGCCGTGCCTTCTCTAATAACACTTTACTGAATGCAGATCAAAGGGCAGTAACAACACAGATCGCAGTAACGTTTGTTTCTCCGACAGTCGGAGTCCGACTGAACTTAAAAACAACAAAATTCAGGAGGTTAAACTTTTAAATGCAAATTTGGCTGCAGCATCTAACAAATAATAAACAAGTCCCCATTTTGTTTAGTTGTTTAAAATCAAGCATAAAAAATTACATGTACCGGGCGCGCGCGCGCCGGGGCGCGGGGCACTATCATTTCACTTTCACTTTCACACACACGAATGACGGTGATTTATAGCTCGGTCACGTCCTTGTTACCTACAAGGAAAACCAGCATGTTAACCATATACGCTTTGAGAGAGGATCTGAGAGGGGTGGCAACATTTGCAGCAACACTGAAAACCCTCTCGGATGGTGCGCTCGTTGCACTAACACACACGTACTTGCGTGCGACTCTGGCGAGCAACGGGAATCTCTCCCGGTTGTTGCTCCACCATGTCAGGGGGGTTTCTTTAGGGTGGATGCATTCCTCCTACAGGTAGCGAGTGAGCTCCAGCTCGGCTCAAACTCTCTTCGGGACGGCTGCAGAAGCAGTGCTTGTCCGGGACTTCAGCAGGTCTCCGAGCATTTATTTATTTATTTATTTATGTTTGCCGCTGGTGGCAGCTCTGTCTCGGCCAAGGACCCTGGCTGCGCAGCAGCTGACGTACTGAAAACCAAAGTGCTCCCAAAGGAGCGAAGTAACGTTTCGTTTTGATACCAGTGCAGCCATCCTTCTCAACATGCATCATTGAGTTGAACCAAGTTCAGTAATCGCGGTGGCCCATGATGCAGCGCGGTGGGCTTCTTCATATTGCGATATTTCATTTTTGCGGTTACCGCGACAGCCCTAGTCACTTACGGGGTTGGTAACGTGAATTTGAACGTTGTAGGGCCGTGTGTAGGGTAGTGGGGATTGTGACACAAAGGCCTTCATAAATGACGAGACATTCTTCTGAGAAGAAATGGTTACATTTTCATCGAAGTGAAATTACTTTATACAATATTTCACCGTTTCCGACACAGCTAATCTAATAGTTCAGTTAAGCAGAGTTTAGTGGGGAATTTAAACTTCTAACATGATAATTCTAAAGCATGTGCATTTATGAAAACAAAGATAATTTATTAATGTTTCCTGAATTTATGCTAGAAACTCAGTGGTTTTTGGTTTGTAAAAATAAAGTATCCAGTTAGCTTTTTAAATTGCGGGTTAATATCTGTAACTTATCATTTCTGAATGAAGTGGCACAAAGTGGTGGTTAAAGCGGTTGTCCGCTGATCAGAAGGGGAGCAGTTTGATTCGAAGCCACAAATGGGACATGTGTCAAAGTACCCATGGGTGTGACGCTGAACCCAGAGAATTGTACCCCAGGTGCCATACTGGTGGCAGCCTCTTTCCCCTCTTTTCCACTAGACATGAAACAGCCGCGAAACGTACTTTGTGTCAGTTAGCCATCGTAATAGTGGACGAGTTCCTTTCCACCAGCTTCATGCTTCCAGACAGTGTCAAACTCCGTAGTTCACATCGGTCCAGACAGGAAGTTAACATGAAAGTAGTATACAGGTAAAACATCTAGAGGCTTTCAAAATAAAAGTCACGTGCAAATTTTCAGTTGCTTAACCAGTAAAAAACATACTTTATTTCCTGTGAAATCTCCACAGCCGAGGTAAACAGAACAGAAAATAAACCACAGACCTTTTTGGATTCATTCAGCCATTTTTCTCTTTGCTTGTTATCATGTGAACTTCCCAATTCACGTATGGTGGAATGCCGTTGCTCCTGGTTGGCATCTAAAACGCTCCAGGGTGGAAAAGAGCTCGTAGGTAAAACATCTCTATTACGTAACACGCCGCTCATGTGTCTGGTGGAAAGGGGGGGTGAGGGGTTGGGGGTGAGGGGTGGGCCAAATTCCCGATGAGAAAAAACAAAATTATTATTTTTAATCATTTAAAATTTCCAAAAATATGTGGAACAACTTCTGCTCCTTAGTAATTTTATTAGGATCGTTTACCTTTCAAATAAAGATTAATTAAGTTCAATTTCATAAAGGTTTTGTGAGTATGAGCCAATTAGTTTAATTAAATATGTTAATGACCTGTTAGTTTTCTCTGCAGTCAATAGAAACACAGAATTATGTTTCACTGAGATTTTTTAAAATGGACCGTTATAGAACTGTACAACAGTATATACAGGTACTACAGTATAAATACTGTACAACAGTATATACAGGTACTACAGTATAAATACTGCGCTACAGTATATACAGGTATTACAGTATAAATACTGTACGACAGTATATACAGGTACTACAGTATAAATATTGTGCTACAGTATATACAGGTTCTACAGTATAAATTCTGTAGTACAGTATATACAAGTACTACAGTGGAAATACTGTAGTACAGTATATACAGGTTCAACAGTATAAACAAGGCAGTACAGTATATACAGGTTAAACAGTATAAATACTATACTATAGTATATACAGGTTCTACAGTATAAATACTGTAGTACAGTAAAGACAGGTACAACAGTATACACAGGTACTACAGTATGAATACTGTACAACATTATATACAGGTACTACAGTGGAAATAATGTAGTACAGTATATACAGGTTCCACAGTATAAACAAGGCAGTACAGTATATACAGGTTCTACAGTATAAATACTGTAATACAGTAAAGACAGGTACAACATTATACACAGGTACTACAGTATGAATACTGTACAACATTATATACAGGTACTACAGTGGAAATAATGTAGTACAGTATATACAGGTTCCACAGTATAAACAAGGCAGTACATTATATACAGGTTAAACAGTATAAATACTGTACTATAGTATATACAGGTTCTACAGTATAAATACTGTAATACAGTAAAGACAGGTACAACAGTATATACAGGTACTACAGTATAAATTTTGTGCTACAGTATATACAGGTTGTACAGTATAAATACTGTAGTACAGTATATACAGGTACTACAGTGGAAATACTGTAGTACAGTATATACAAGTTCAACAGTATAAACAAGGCAGTACAGTATATACAGGTTAAACGGTATAAATACTGTACTATAGTATATACAGGTTCTACAGTATAAATACTGTAATACAGTAAAGACAGGTACAACAGTATATATAGGTACTACAGTATAAATATTGTGCTACAGTATATACAGGTTGTACAGTATAAATACTGTAGTACAGTATATACAGGTACTACAGTGGAAATACTGTAGTACAGTATATACAAGTTCAACAGTATAAACAAGGCAGTACAGTATATACAGGTTAAACAGTATAAATACTGTACTATAGTATATACAGGTTCTACAGTATAAATACTGTAGTACAGTAAAGACAGGTACAACAGTACATACAGGTACTACAGTATGAATACTGTACAACAGTATATACAGATACTACAGTGGAAATATTGTAGTACAGTATATACAGGTTCAACAGTATAAACAAGGCATTACAGTTTATACACGTTAAACAGTATAAATACTGTACTATAGTAAATACAGGTTCTACAGTATAAATACTGTAGTACAGTAAGGACAGGTACAACAGTATATACAGGTACTACAGTATGAACACTGTCCAACAGTATATACAGGTACTACAGTATAAATACTGTACTACAGTATATACAGGTACTACATTATAAATACTGTACTACAGTAAACACAGGATCTACAGGATAAATACTGTACTACTATATATATTCCAGTACAGTATATACAAGTACTACTGTATATACAGGTACTAAAGTATAAACACTGTACAACAGTATATACAGGCACAATAGTATAAATACTACAGTGTACAGGTACTACTGTACAAATACTGTACTGCAGTATATTCAGGTATTACAGTATAAATACTGTACTCTAGTATATACAGGTTCTACAGTATAAACAAGGCAGTACAGTATATACAGGTTCAACAGTATAAATACTGTACTACAGTATATACAGGTTCTACAGTATAAACAAGGCAGTACAGTATATACAGGTTCTACAGTATAAATACTGTAGTACAGTATAGACATGTACAACAGTATATACAGGTACTACAGTATGAATACTGTACAACAGTTTATACAGGTACTACAGTATAAATACAGTACTACTACTTATATGCTGTACAGTATATATAAGTACTACTTAATATACAGGTATTAAAGTATAAACACTGTACAACAGTATATACAGGCACAATAGTATAAATACTACAGTGTACAGGTACTACAGTATAAATACTGTACTCTAGTATATACAGGTTCTACAGTATAAACAAGGTAGTACAGTATATACAGGTACTAAAGTATAAATACTGTACTAAAGTATATACAGGTACAACTGTATATACAGGTACTACAGTATAAATACTGTACAACAGTATATACAGGTACTAAAGTACAAACACTGTACAACAGAATACACAGGCACAATAGTATAAATACTGTACTACAGTGTACAGGTACTACAGTATAAATACTGTACTATGGTATATACAGGCACTATAGTATAAATACTGTACTACAGTACATACGGGTTCTACAGTATAAATACTGTACTACAAAATATTCAGGTACTACAGTATAAATACTGTACCTCGGTATATACAGGTACTATAGTATAAATACTGTACTACAGTATATTCAGGTACTACAGTATAAATACTGTAGTACCTGAATAAGCTAGAGGAGATGGAATGGTAACTGCACAAATAGGTATTTAACTTCGACACCGATTATGTTCACTGACAACTTTGACATTTCGTACCTTTTAAAAATGCCTCTTATTCCTTTTCTTGCTCTTCATAACGAGTATTGATTTCGTTATGGAGCAAAACTAAGATAGTCTGTCCTGTGTCCGTTTTCCACCTCTGTCTCTTACCTTCTAACCTCCGTCTTTTATCCCTCACACTGTTTGAAGTTCTAGTATCTTCACCGATGACAGGTCAGGTCTGTGCGTGTCGGCGTGCAGCTTTAGCAGAGTGACAGTGATGTCAGACTCCCAACGATTTCCTATTGGCTGTCAACCCCAGTGGCCTAACGACCTGCTATTGATCCGACCAATTAGCATTCACACCTTTAATTAATACTGAAGCCTGATGCGTGCACGCAAACAAGCATGCACACACACACACATTTTCAACTGAATTTTAATTAAAAGTAGGGACATGGGTGGCTGTGGGGAGAGATAAGGGTAGATGAGAGGCAGATGAATGTGTAAAAGCAAAACTGTGACTAAAAACAGTCTTTATGCAAGGACAAATGCTTAGTCAGATCCGGTTGGTGAACCGGGTTTCAATAATACAAACAAACTTGGCTTTTACGCTTTGGGAAAACTGCAAATAGCTCTACCTTTGTGTGTGTAATCCTAAGTTTGTTGCAGCAAACATCAACAAACATGATGCAAATCTGTTTGTCTAGCATGCGCCCAGCAGTGAATCACCCAGCTAGAAATAGACACACAACCTGCAGAAATTCCCTTGCATGGATTACATCAAAGATCCTAATTGCACAAAACTCCCAAAGCTTCCTTTTGATGAACACCGTTTTATTTTAAAACACATCTGTTGCTGCGATACCTGTAAACACTGCACTTTTACCATTTGATGTGATCACATTCGCAAGAGCTAATTTGTTCTGGACTTCAAAAAGACAAAGTCGGCCCTTTCAGGTTGGATCAGACAATACCGTCAAGTGCTTCGAAGGGTTTAGCCAAAAAAACGTAAGCTGATAATAGCTAACCTGCGATGTTTTTCTGGCCTAATGGCAACCGTCTGTAAACACAGGACAATTAGCGACAGAACGGGTTGCGTTTTTGTTTTTCGTTGTATGTATGTGTATGGGTCTAATGAAGTTCTGTTGGCAGGATGTCTTTAGGGGGAAATCTAATGGTTTATTGAACCAGGCCTCAGAGAAACATTGATCACAGCATCAAGGAGCTATACACACACAGGGACAGAGATACACACATGGAACACACACATTCATCCCGGTATACGTGCGCGCCGCGGCGCTGCACAGATAGACCAGTGAAGTGGAGGTAAGCAGCTTATAATTGACATCCGCATGTTTCTTTGTGAGCAGTCAGAGTGCTGCTCGTTCAATTAAACGCAGCAAAATTGCATGGCTGGGGGAAAAAAGAAAAACTGAGCACATCTTTTCAACCAACATTCATAGATGGATATTCAATCCACAAAAACACGAGATGATTGTGAGGAATGGGGTAGTGTCTTCCTCCAAGATGATTAGCTTGTTTCACACAGCCACATTTTATTGCATCTTCACTTGGTTGAGTCTAATTATGCATATCTGTCACATGAAAGTTAGTAGTTATCTGCACTGACTTTCAAAGGAGTACCAGGCTTTTTTAAACTCTATTGCATTAATTTGAAATTGGCTCCTTGTTGGCTATGGTGATTAGAAAATTTTGCATGCATAGTGATTCTTTAAATGATGCATACTCTTTTAATTTCACATTTTTCAAATACTTTATAGTTCTCATTTAACTTCTGTCAGAAAGGCAAAGATTCATTTGAAAAGCTATTTTACCAGGTTTGGTCTTATTGACTACCATTGATGATGTGGCCTGATTTGGTAAATCAACCTTTAGATATATTTTATCTGAAAAATTGCATAGAGCAGCACACTACAAGATTAATTTTACAGTTTACATTCTCCATTGGTTTGGTGGGCGGGATGATGCAACGGAGTGACAAAACAAAGATGGTGGCAGCTCTTTTGAAATTGCTTTGGTAACAGCTTTGAACTACTTGGGCTTTTCTTTGAGTCAAGATCAGATATAGGAATTTAAATCCTTTATTTAGAAAATAATGTATTTGCATCTTAGACAGTGTTTGGTGGACTGCCTCAGTGACTAACATCCATAGCAGTGATAGTTATCGTTGTCCAATCGCATGCAGAGACAGTTTGAAAAACAATCGCAGATTCCAGCCCATGACTCAGATCTACATATTCACATATGTAGGATGGCTTGCCAGGCTACACTCCAGGTTATTTATTCCTTTTTATGTACACCACTCCCACAGCATGATGCTACCACCACCATGTTTGACCCATGGTACAGTTTTTAGGTTTGAAAGTTTGTCTTTGACTTGTCTAAACATACTTATTGTTATTGTGGCCAAGTAACCCAATCTGAAACCAAGCCTGTTGACTTGTCTACGTAGGCAATGGAGAATTTCTGTTGAACCAGACAGCTTCTCTGTTGCTTATTTGTTGGTTGACACTCTCATTCCAAAGTATAACTCTGTGGACAGTGAGAATAATGCTCAAATGGTTTCCAGTCCCCCATGGGCTTTTGTCTTGGTGGTTCATGAACATCTTAACCAATTTTTTTTATATCTGAGGGTGACAGATGAATCTTGGTCGTTTCAAAAGGTGCTACTAAGCAAGTCCTTTTTATCGTGCCATGGGAAAATACCTCCTGCAATCAATCATGCTCTCAAACAGGCAGTTAACGAGACTTGATCACATCAGTACCACCTATGTGTATATAAAATAACAATGAACATAAATATTGTATGTATTGTCCACATAAAGCTTTTACATTTAGAATTGAGTTCATTGTGTCCCACAATAAACCCAGCAGTTAACCTGCAGCTCTGATGTTTGATCTTGGTGTTTTACAGTGCAGTGATCTCCCTGGACATTTTTTGATCTAAAGCTTCAAAAACTCACTGTTCTACCTGGGAGTCCTTTGTACATTTTCATTTTTTACAGTTTACATCTCCTGAAGAATTTCTTTGTCTCTCTCTACGATTAACACACCTTCTGCTGCCACTCGTTCCTCCACCCCCAGCCATTAATGTTTTCATAATTAATTGTAATTACTCACAATCAAACCAACACCAATCAAAGCGATTTCTAAGGATAATGCAGGCACAATTAGTGCCTGTATGCTAGCGTGTGTACTAATTAGGGAAACATTATGACCTTCAGCCTAACAATAGGCAGGTCCCTATTTAGCTTCTGAAAGAGCTCATGAACAAAGAACATCTGGGGATGTCCTCAGTGATTGGTACCAGAACACTCAATATAGATTCTTTGTTTATCGAGCCGTTAGGTTAAGGGATTTATTTTCCTAAAAACAAAAATACCAGTGGATCATACCAAAGTGGAAGTTTGATGAGCAAGTTAATATTCTTTCTAATGTCAAGCCATGTTTTTTAGTAAAATCACCTTTGGAGAATGGAATGTGTTTGGTATTTGTCAGGGGTAAGTAAGTATTTTTTATTTATACAGCACAATTTATGCTTCACATAGATCAAAACAAAATAAAACAAAGTCATGAAATCATAATGATCTCAAAACAGAAATAGATTAACATCAGAAAAATTAAGTCATAAAATAATAAAATTTCACAAACGGATGAAAGATTACAAATTTGAGTTAAAAACAAGAAAATAAAAGATTTAGGTAAAATAAGCTTTAAATAAAAGGGGCTTTAGCTGTTTTTTATAAGTGTCCAGACTGTCAATGCTACAATGGGGTCTAATATCTTGTTACAGCGATGAAACAACATTACAGGTCAGTGGTCATAATGTTATGGTTTTGACAATTATAGTCATTGAGCCTCTGTAAAAGGCCACGGAAGTCTGAGCATCTTTATTTTAAAGTTGCTGTCAAGGTTTTTGCCTTAGACTGTTGCTTTCTACTCTCATTTGGTCTAAAACGGAAAACGAGACATTGGAAGTTTAAACTGCTAAATACATGAAAAAAAAACAACTTTTAATACAGTGAGTTTTGTTAGATACACATACTGACATGTTGTAGGTCTACTTAAGTTTTCATTGGTGTTTCTTTGGTAGTTTGGACGCCCTCATCACTAATTATTTCAAACATATGCCAGTTCTTGTTAAAAACTGTAGTTCTAACCAAACTGCTCATGTGAGCAACAAAACAAAAACCGGCCTCTTGTGTAATGTCCAATGTGTGGCTCACATGAAAAACAAACAGTGGAGTGGATCGTTCTCGAGTTTTGTACACAATTTTCTTTCACGCTGCTAAATTTTACCTTTTATTGCTGTAAACTAAAACAAAATACAGATCTGCTTTGGTCCTGTGGGAGCCAATTAGGCCTCCAACATCTTCTGATGATGATTAACAGATTGTGTGACCACTATGAAGTTTACAGCTTTAGCAAAAGTCTGCGTTTTGTGTGTATTTTGGAACTTGGAGCGCAAAGTGCTCATGTAATCACAAGTGAAGTGGATGAATGGCTCACAGCTGATATTAATACAGCTAGCTTAAACACCTCTCCTGTTGTGATTTGTACTGGTGGAGAAAAAATCTGTACCCAAATACTGATAAATGTTCAGTTTTTTATATATTTGTAGCAGTATTTAGCTAGCTAGCGGCAAGTTTCTGCAGGAAATGTTGCTAGCTAGGTGCACTGCTAGTTTCTGCAGGAAATGTTGCTAGCTAGCTGCACTGTTAGCTGAAACAAATGTGAGTGTAAACATGTATATGTAAGAGTTTCAGTGAGTTCTGATGGCATTTTTACGTACTAGTTGTTTTAGTTTTTGACCCATCAACAAGCTTGTGTGCTTAGTTCATTTATTTTTACAATGGAAAAGCAGGAAAGGCCCAGGTGTGTCAACGAAGCAGGGAGATCTGCTTGTTAGCAGTTGTACAGAACAAAGAGCATATGCAGCTGCAGAAGTGGGATGAGGCCCTCGTTATCACACCTGTGTGTGTTTTCAAGTCAGTGTCTGGTGGGGAAAGCCATTTCTGAGGTCACTGAAATTGATTTCTGCAGCACAACAGGTTGGATATTTCGTTTATAATTTTTTCTACTGAAGCTTGTCCTATATATCAGTAGCTATCACTTTGAGGAAGAAAAAAAGGCAGATATTAATAATCATGTAAGCAAAAATGACTGATTAGAAACCATGTTATATCAATTCTATTTTTTAAAAAAACAACACCCTCCTTCAGATAAATGTCCTTTCAAGGGTTAAATATTTATTTACACTCATCATTTGTCTCTGTCTTCCGCACTTTGGTCCAGTACTTTACTGGAGACTCAGATGGACTTTGTTGTCCCTTCCCCTGCTGTTCCACTTACTGGATGGTGGTGTTTTGGGGAGAGGGGATCTGTGCCAGCTTGTTATTTGATTATTACTTGAATTATCTCAGTTATTCTCTTCCTTGTGACTTATTTGATGTCTGTGGAGAGCCCTCATGAGCAGTGATGAGGGAATTACACGCTTTGAGCTTCTCTACATGAAAAGTGACCATTTTCAGATTCTCATTTGATCTTTTTTTGTCTTTTTTGTCTGTCTCAGTCCAAATCTTTTATGTATACAATTGAAACAAGCTTCATTTAATGTTCTTATGATTAAATGTGTAACATATTGCCCTGATTAGAAGTGTCAGACAACCATTCTCCTTGTTTTTCTCTGCATCTGAAACACAATCCTTTGTAATGCAGGGAGCTAAATAACAAGTATGAGTCAAAATGTAAACTTTTTTAAATGCTGGAGTACGTAGTTTAAAAATTATAACGTAACTTCAAAAATGTTGACCTGTTATCTGGCCCTGTTATATGACATAAAGTCTTTCATAAATTATATTTCCCCTAAGTCACTTCCTTGGCTTCTACGGCAAAACGAACCATTTACGTGAGCCTAGCGTTGACCAACAGAGTTGCGTATTCACAAGAGGAGAAAGCCCCCTAGTTCCCAGCATGCACTACGGGGTGACGCACAGCTTCGCTCAGCATATTACAACAACCTAGTTTGAATGCTAACTCGATCTGTATAGAATTAAAGCTGCAATAGCTAATTTACAGAACAAGCTAGCTTTTTACCACAAACACGATCATGGAACAGTCACTGCTCCCCTCGAATATAACCCCTGGGCCATGGAACGAGAGAGCGCTAAACACTAGTCACCATTTTCTAGGTCGTCTTTTGTGGTCTGTGACTCCAAATGGTGTTTTTCTTTTTGGGACTCTGAAAGTTTTCTGGTAGCAGCCGACTGTTTCTCCTTCTCTGATATTATTCAGCAGAAAACCTCTCACACCAGAATGTGCTGTTGCCAAATGTGTGAGTGTGTAATGAGTGGAGGACCCAGGTAAAGACAGAAGTACAGTGGTTTGGTGAGACAGGCAACCTTTCGGTCCAAGCCGTAGTATTGGCTGAGGTTTTCATACGAATGAAAAAGAACCACTTTACTTTGTTTTGGGTTTGATTTTTATCTCCACAATATATTTATAGCTATAGTATGTTAGATTATTTTTAAGAGGCATGAACTAAAACGTTTTAAGCTAGCTTTTTTTCCCCAAGTTTGCTATTGTAGCTTTAATGTCAATCTGTATACTTCAAGCTAACTGTGGAAGAGGTGGGAGCACGATGAAAAAGATTTCTTTTGTGTATTGCAGCTAAGTGATTAGCGTAGGGTACTTTTGACTGTTATTTTAGCCTGTTGTAGCATTAGCAGGTAAGTGCTACCATTGCGAGAGGCAGTTTGTTGCCAGTTTTAGATGTTTTATTGCTTGCACACTGCTGATTTGATTAAAATGAGTGCTTAGCAGCTCCTGTAGTACGCAACGAAGGCTAGAAGATGATGATAATTCAGCAGTTAGAATCAGATGTTTTGAGCAGGAACAAATATGCGGCCACAGCGGCAAGAGTTGCTCAAAGTCTCAAAAGGATCACAGAGAAAGGCGAGTTGACAGGTCAAACGCTTTATAGTTCTCAGACTTGTTTGTGGCAGAATTCAGCCTTGTTTTATTTCTGCTCCTAAAAGTCTTGCATTTTTATGGTGCATGCCGGTTAAATTGCAGGACATTTATATAGATGGGGTCTCGGACAGACTTTTGCTGTGTGTTCAAGCATTTCAGTGCCTGGTCTGCTAATGTATAAAACTCAGTTCATCTTTTATCAAAGGTACTGCTGACAGAGGTGTAAAACCTCCACACTCAATGAATCATCCCTCTTGTTCATTCGCCACTCCGTCCTATTTTTTTCCTGTTCCGCTCTCCGTCTGTGTCTTCGCTGTCCTTCACTCCCCCTCTTGATTCCTCTACTATGCCACATCGTCTGTCTCACTAAAAACTCTGAAATCAAGGCAGTATTTTCACTTTTCTTTTTACCTAATTGCAGCTCGGTCCTTTTTCTGAATTTGACTCATCCTGTCTTTTTCTCATGCCCTCTGCACCCAAATACAGGGGAGAAATAAAGGCAAGTGCTCATGTAGAAGAGGCTTTACGTGATAGGAAGAGTAGCTAGTAGTGTCTCCCCAGTGTGCGAGCCTTCGTGTGGCCTTTTTAAGCTGGTGTGGAAGTGACAAATGCAGATCGTACTACAGATGGGCCATAAAAGCAGCAGCTTGTAATGAGGCAGCTGAGACTGAAATCATGGTTATGGTAAACTGGGGAGAGGGTTAGATAAAGAAAGAAAGGTGGAGATAAATGAAGGGATAGAGAGAGATTAGTTTAGGAGGTAGTGTTCGTATGAGAAAATAAATAAAGCAGGGCAAACAGCAGTAAACCATGGCGAAAAAGTGTGGTGCCACTGCTGGATACTGAATAAACTAGGGTAATGAAACTATGTAATGTCCACAGTAAACTAGGCAGAAATAGGAGGGACTGAGGTGATGGGTAGAATAGATGTGTTGGATGGATACATTGGGTGTCATGTTGTGTGGTAAGAGTCTAACCCACGACGTACAGAATCAGTCCAAGGAAGCAGGTAAGAGTTTAAACAATCATTTATTTATGAAGGTGGAACTCAAAGTGCAGCGCAAAGTCCAGCTGAATTCTTCAGAACAGGGATCGGGTGTGGTGATGATCTCGAAGCGTGGAGGACTCGGGAGGGGAGGTGGTCCAGTCCGGGGGGCTTATGTGAGGCAAGGTTCCTGGTGGCTTGAGGGTTGAGTAGCAGGTGCTTGAAGATCTGGGAGGTTGAGGTGGGCAGTGGAGAGTGGGGGATGCCAGGGACGGGCTGAGAGACGAACAGGAATCTCAGAATCCAGATTGCAGGCGTTCAGTTGTGGAAGTGGGTTGAAGTCTACAAAGAGGGTTAAGTGGAGGTCATGTGCAAGGTTCCAAAAGGCTGAGTCTAATTCTCAAAGGCAAGTACTCGAAATCTCAAAAGGTGGTGGCTGATGGTTTGTACCCAAGTTGAGCTAATCATCCAGCGAAGTGAAGACGTCTCTCAGTTGCTTAACCCTTTAAGTGCCAAAGTCGCATAATTGCAACAAGCAGCAATGTTGGATTTAATAAGCCACAGCAGCAGAAATGAGCCCTCATGCAGTTAATACGTTACACAGTGGGGTGGCAGACACTGTAACTTCAATCCAAGCAGCATTTGTTGGTGTGTTACTATTCAAATTTATGGATTATTTAGCGCTTGAACCCCGTCCACCAGTCGCAGAGCCGCGGGCCCTGTCAGATCGAGTGAGAGCGAGCTGGTGATCGATTCAGGCCCGGGAGTGTAAACCGCAGGAAATGCAGAAGGAGGGGGAGGAACCGCGGGAAAAAAAATCACTGCTAGCAGGGGGGTGACCCAACACAGCCTCAGTGACAATAATAATGATGATGGCTGGGTTAGTTTGGGAGAAAAACAGTATTCCAAGTGGATCAGGCATTTTGATGAGCCAGTTGGATACTGTGGAGACAGGGATCTGTCAAATTCAGAACACATTGATTTTCTGTCAGTCCTTTTGGATGAGGAATTCTGGACCCTCATCACAACTGAAACTAACCAATATAATCACCAGTATTTAGAGAGGGAGGAACTGAAATCTAGCTCCAGATATAATGACTGGTACGATGTAACTGTCCCAGAAATGAAAGCGTTCATTCAGTTCTGCATGGGGCTTGTGGAAAAGCCTGAGATTGAGGATTATATGTATGTATGTATGTATGTATGTATGTATATATATATATATATATATATATATATATATATATATATGTATATTTATATTATTAAAAAAAAACAAAGAAGGGATGAGTGAAATGTGTTCATGACACTGAAGCACCAAAAACAGTGTTCTTGATTGACACGCAGTAAACATAACAAAATACCAATAAAGTAATAAATATTATATATATACATACATCTTTATTTATGTCTACATAGGAATATGTATATATGTATCATAAACAATAACAACACTAAGAAAATAAGACAAAAACATAAAAAAACAACAAAAATCTGCCAATGTGACGCAATCCAATATGGCTGCCACATGATGACGTCATAATATGCAAATTATGTGAGTGAATTTGTTCCTATCACAAAATTTGGCTCATACTGAAGATTTTTCTCATTTACAATATTCCTCTATCTCTAACCAGATTTAAGCTACAAGCTCTTTAAAGAGGTCGTAATGTCCCCCTCAGAGTCTTACTCCACCCACGTATGAATTTTAAAAACTGCAACATTAGTAGACGTTGCCTGGAGGACCGAGAGGGCGGAGCCGCGGCAGTGACGAAGCCGATGGGTAACAAGACGATGCTAGCTCCCTTCACTCTGAGCAGTTATTAGAAGTGGAGGACGTTTCTCCCCCTCCTTACCCAGACACTCGAGAAGAAAGGGACCAAGTCTATTTGGAGGAGACAAGCGGACCTGAGCCTTATTGTTTTGAGCTTGTGAGTTCCCTGAAACTACCGGAACCGACCCAACAGAACCAGCTCTGAATGGTAAGTAGCCGTTAGCCATAGCGTTAGATTAGCTGCAGGGTTTGGCTCCACGGCTCTAGAGAGCTAGTATTCAGCATATATCTGCTTCAACACATCTGGTTTTAATCAGTAACAAATAGCTGAGCTGCTTAACAGCTAATCTAACCTGTTAAAGCAGGAAAACCACTGAAACGTGCTGGATAGCAGCTCTCCAGGAGCCCTGGGCTCAAGCTACAGTCTGCTGCATAGAAAGTTATGAAACTACCCCATGAGAAAATAATTCTGTAATGTGTTCAGCTCACTAAAACTGCCCTGATTTATTTATTTACTGATACCAGCTGCTCTCTTGGTTGTAGGTGATCCTCTGGTGTCTGCAGCTGGTCTCCTGCTGGTGTCGTCAGGATCAGGAGCTTCCAGAAGAATGTGCCTTTCAATGACTCTTTCCCCCTTATTTGTTATATTAATTAAATAAATCTCAATTTATATATTTCCTGTTTTTGTTCATGTCCATAAACACTTAAACATGCTTGAAATTAAAACAAGCTTTTAACAGTGAGGTGCTAGTTTAATTCATCACAATTGAGCTAGTTAAATATGCAACAATGTGAAAATTCAATTAATGTAATTTATAAATATCCATTAAAATATCAAAACTGGAGTCAAAATGAGATATTTGGCAGCACAAAAAACTTGTCAAACACTATTTATTATAATAATTGTAAGCAGACAGGAGACAGAGCTGATGGAGGTTCTCAGTCATCGAAGGATGGCTGAAGGCTTTCCAGGAACAGGAGATGTGGTGTTGTCTCTTCTCTCTCTATTCTGCCAGATGAGCTGATAGGTTACAGGTGTGTGAGGACATCCTCATGCTGTCATAACCAGATGACAGGAATTATCAGGTGATCAGCCAGGCTAATGATGAGATGCAGAAAGAAAACAAATCTAGGACAGTGTACAATAATAATAATAATAATCTGTGGTGTGGCTCACCTTATGTGCTCTGTGTGCCTGCCTCATGGTGTAGAGTCCATATTTTGCTGTGTGTCCTGCAATAATTCAGGTTATTACTTAATTTACTTTTGATAGCAAAGAACAAAATATTTAATGGAAAAGTTATTTACCAGGTGAATCAGCCCACACGTCACCACCAAGTGTCACAGGGGCAGAATCAGTAGCCTCCTTCATGATGTAATCACATACTTATTTAATTGTTAATATCTTAAAAATTCTGAAATGTTTTAATTTTTTTACCTTGAACAGTTCACTGAGCTTGCACTGTCACTGAGGTGGAAGCTGGAATCAACAGCAGACACCTCACATCTTGGTCTTTTCAGGGGTGTGGACGCTGCTCTGGGACTTTCTGGAAGATGAATTTCCGTCATGGTCCCTGTGTCACAAGACACACAGCGGCTGTGAGCTCTATTCTGGGTGGCTATGTAAAAATCAAAGAAGCAGCACATTTATAAATGTTTAAAAGAGCATAAAATCACATGTAACAATAATCTGTAAAACAAATCAGAACTAGAATGTGATAATGAAATGTTTACATAGAAGATTATTAAAAATAATTCACCTTTGCTATGGGTAAGGCTTCACGTCAGCCTGGACAAGTGCATTCTTGCAGACTACTAAATCAGTCTGACAGCCAATGTCTTGGGTAGATTTAGCCTGAAAAAAAAATAGAAGCACATTGTTGTTGGAGTTTATAAAGTCAGATAATATACTAAAGAAACTGTCCTATATAGACGCTTTATAACATTCCTAGTGTGTGATCGTTATTATAACGTAAAAGTCAGTCAGATATGATGTGGAGAGCCTGAAATGCAACCTCCTGAACAGAATGCCTCACGGAACCGAGTCACAAGCTGGATTTCACGTTGTAATGCTGTCTGTCAACTAGTGCTGCGTTAGTTAGAGCCACTGTTGCAGAATTACCGACTGACACAAAAACAACCCGAATTTTCTCCGAGCCTGACATTCATGTGGACCGTTTTGTCGGCCAGGGCTTCGAGATATGTTCCGATTCGCCGCTGATTCTAACTTTACATCCCGTTCCACATTTTGTGAACTTGACAAATCAGCCCAAAGGCAGTGCAGGCTGATATTAGCTAAATTAAGTGAACCACATCTCTCAAACTTTGCATTTAGGTAGGGAATTGTCTTTAGAAGATGTTAAAACTTTTATTTAGCTTGCTCACCTCAGACTGGAGCCCGCCATGGTGGGGGAGCAGAGTTGGTGGGCTGCATCTAAGTCGCGGAAGAGCCACGGTGGGCACGGCCTCCCTCTTCAAACGGAGATGTGCAGAATTGCGGGTAAAATGCTGGTTGCAAACTACAGCACCAGGCGGGAGCTGACTGTTTTCCAGACACCGATTGCGCGCAATCACTGGCGCCTAATTTCTAAGTCCAGCGGAAAGGAGTGCAACCCCACAGAGCCACCGCAACCACACTACACTACACCTACTCACCATACTAACACGATATGGAGCACTAAACCCAAACTACTTTCCTAATAACACTTAACAGCCAAACACTAACTAAACTACAATATCCAACAGCCAAGCTAACACTAAATAAGTATGTATAACACTAAAAGCTATGCTAAAGACTAGGATATGCTAATGCTATATGCTAATGCTGAACTACGGCTAACCTCCTACACTCGCTTGCAAATCCAACTCCCAACTCGCCACTAGGCGTGGCCGAGACTCTCGATGCTTTATAACTTTGACACAGAGCTGCTACGTAGTACTCTACTAGTTTACGTAGTATCTTACTCTTTAGCCATTGGCTGAAGTGTATTCAAAATGACTCAAACTCTGTTTTAAGCTGAAGGTGGCATTATACTGTGGTATTTAGGCAGAATTTTTAATAAAAAAAATGCACCAAAATGCTAAAATAATGAATACACACATTTAAAACATTATTAGACAAAACTCTGAACCAATTAGTGAGGTGGAAGGAGAACCCCAGACCGTGACATTGGTTTTGTATGTGTAAAATAGCATTAAATGACAAAATGAGACATTATATACGGTATGTTTTGTGCAGTTTTTTTTTTTTTACCTAACTACACAATTCAGAATTAGTCCAGTAAAAAATGCACCGAAAGATCGCTTTCCTATGTGGCCTCGTTAGGGTCGTGGAAAAGACGTTAGTCTGTTTGAGAAGGGTCAAATCATTGGCATGCATCGAGCAGAGAAAACATCTAAAGTTGAAGTGGTGAGGGCTGGCTGTTTCTCCTTCTCTGATACTATTGAGCGAAGAACCTCTCACACCAGTGGTGTTCATTTGTATAACATGTGAGCGCATAATGAATTGAGGGTTAGGGTTAGGGAAGTGCTGCGGTTTGGGAAGACCAATGGCCGGATGGTCCAATCGTTGCTTTTGGTCTGAAATGTGTTATTTAAATGCGAGAGAAGCACTTCATTACTTTGTTTCATTCTTTAAAATTAGCAACTATTAGACAACTAAAGTCCTTTTATGAAGGAGTAACTGTTGAGTGTAGCTTGGTAACGATTTCATGTAAAGTATTATTTTAAGGAGGATGGATGAAGTTGTAATCACCAACCTCCAATCGGGAAAGATTTTGCAAGTTTTAAATTGTTTCAACACTACCATAAAACATAATCTCCACACATACTGGGTCAACCCAACATTAGGAATTGTGACGTTTTTTCGGGGTGGGGTGGGGTGGGGGGGGGGGGGCTAGCTTATTTCACAAAAGCAGAATCCAGCCCTTCGTACTGGGCCTGGGGATGAGCAGCCAGCTAACATGCAGACTGGTAAGATTAATTCCCTACATTCTCATTTTTTATCCATAGGTTGCCTTGACTCTCAGGTTAGGAACGTAGCTCTGTAAGCATGTTGTCACAAAACGTATTCTTGGCCTTCCACAGTTCACCCTCTGGGAAAAAATAGATTGTGTCCACCTAGATGTCATTACCACAGCCCATGGAGTGTCACTGGGTCCTGGAATGAATACTGATTGCCTACTTTCTCCAGCAAAAACAAAGCACTGAAAAAAGGCTCAATGGAAACAGAATGAGGAAACAATCCTGGAGAAATTAAACGCCAAGAAACTCAAATGGGAAACCAGTGGGTAGTTTGTGTTGCTAATGGCACCTTTATCCAGCGTTGTGTGTTTATCTACTAGTGTGTTGCTAAAAGTAATTGTGTTCCTGATGGGGTACTGAAGAACCAACATTCTGACACTGAGTGGGGCTGCACTGACTTGTTAAATCAATAGGCCAACAGGTCGCAACACTAGGCCAACCTGACATCCAATCGCAATACAACACAGGGCATGGCCAAAGTGATGGATGATTGTGTGTGTGTGTGTGTGTGTGTGTGTGTGTGTGTGTGTGTGTGTGTGTGTGTGTGTGTGTGTGTGTGTGTGTGTGTGTGTTGGGAGATAAGCAGGATGGTTAGGGTCTTCGGCAAGATGGCCTGCCTTTCTGTTTTTTCCTGTTTATGCTTCAGGAGACAAAACATTGATTTGAAACTTAACAAAAACTTTACATAATTTATTTGCAGCAGTCAAAGGGTGAGTGTTTATTTTTATTTCATTTTTTGGAGAATTTTTGCTCGGAAAATTACTTAATTGTTTGACTAACTTGTGTCAGATGCATCTAGCTTGCCATTTGGCCACGTCTTACAGTTGTGCCAATTTAGAGCAAAATTAAATTTACTTTGGTGATTTTCCAGACCAGAGGGTTAACATCACACAAAAACAGTTTTTAGTTTCATTTGTTAGAGCCGTGTGCACCACTCCTTGTTCTTTTCTTAAAAAAAGCATTTTAGCTCTTTGCTCCATTTGCACTCGTGTGAAACGGGTGATACGGGTGCAGAAGAAGAAAACCTTTTTTCAGTTTTCACAGTGCTACCACACTCTAGCAGATTATTACTCACTTGGCTTTGTGGTGAATAATATCTTTTATTGAAGTGATGCCATTAACAACACCAGTATTGGACTCATCCTTATTGTCTCCACAAAGTTATTACCATATTAAATACAGGCCATTACTTTTCATGGGAGACTGTGGAAAAGGCGATACTCGCCCCATTACTGGAGAATCACAGGTTCGAGTCCCACTCTGTCTGTTGTGGTCATTGTGTCTTTGGGCAAGACACTTCCCTCATCTGGCCTGATGGTGGTGGTCGGAGGCACCCGGTGGTGCCTAGTTTGTATGGCAGGCCTACATCTGTCAGTTAGCCCCAGTGTTGCTGTAACTAAACCTGTGTTTCATTACCACCAGTATATGAATATGTGCGTGTGTGGGTAAATTACATTTGTGTTGTAAAGTGCCTTGGGGGGTTCTATAACTCCAAAAAGGGCTTTACAACTACAGGTAATTTACAGTTTCTAACGTCATGTAATGGTTACCCGTGCTGCAATGCTAATGCTAGTCTGTATGCATAAGAGCAGTGGTAGCTTAGGAGGTTGAGTGGGTTTTCCAGTAATTGGAAGGCTGCAGGTTCGATCCGGGCTCTGACCAGTGAATGCCACTGTTGTGTCCTTGGGCAAGACATTTAATCTGCCTTGCCTGCTGGTGGTGGTCGAAGGGACCGGTGGCACCAATGTTCAGCAGTCTTGCTTATGTAAGTGCACCTCAGGGCAACTGTGGCTACATTGTAGCTCATTAACACCAGTGTGTGTGTGTCTTGTGAAGCACCTTGGGGATGGGGGGGGGGGGGTTTGAACCCTATATAAATACAGGCCATTTACCATTAAAGGCAAAAGTGGAAAAATGTGGACGTTATTAGCATCTAGGTGTTTGGAAAAGAGATCCTCTTAGCTGTGTAAAGATACTATTGAGCTTTTATACATATATACTATATACTATATATACATATACAAGAGCTGAAACTCTGGAAATTAAGGCTTGGCTTGAGAGGCGGAGTGAAAAAGGTGTTTTTCATAAAGAGAAATATTACGTTTGTATTTTATCAATGAAAATGGAAAATTGCCCCCAACTGCCCACCTCCTGTAGTCCTTAAAGAAATCATGGTTGCTAAGGCTACGCTAAGTTTGGGCAAACCATGCAAATTAATCGCTGTTTGCAAATTATAGTTAGCAACCGTGGGAGTGTCCAGTTCCTCAAGTGAAGTCCTTAAACTGCACAACAATCACATTTAATTGGTTTTAATTATGACCAGAGAAGCAAAGATTAGTCTGGAGCTCCAAACAAGTGGTCCTGTTATTAATCAGGAGCCTGTAATTTCCCAACAACAACACACAGCTTGTTGAAGCAACAGCATAAACATAAACAGACTTTTAGATACTCGTTCAGAAGACCGTTCATGGGATCTACTTTAAGAAATAGATGCATTTTCTTGGCGTATCTACATTTTAAAGTGTTTATAAATGGTCTGGTTTAGATGACTCACTGTTGTGCATTGTTTAGAGAAGAAAAATACGTATAAAAATCTTGTTCACCTGTTTTCTTTTTAATTGGAAATAAAAAAAAATCCGTTTCTGAGAAAAACAACCCCAGCAGGACTACGCTTGACTCATTCAGGAGCCCTACTGCTGCTGATTTCAGTATTTTGTTCTATTCCATCTTTTCATAACTTCCTCCCTTTTTACTTTATTCACTGACTCTGTCCTTGTGGTTTCAGAGTTCTATCTATCATGTTGGGCACTTTCTGTTTCCCTCCCTCCCCCGTTTCTCTCAGTGTTCTTGCCTCCCCCTCAGCCCATCTGTCTGATTCCTTCTCCACCCCTCCCCAGTCCCTTTTTCTGTCCGAACAGTTTCACAGTTGTATCAATCAAGTTCAAACTATAAGACCAGAGTTGCTCCCCGTGCTCCCATCTACATCCTGGTTTATAGCTTGTAATACCACCCCCCCACACTCTGGGTCTTTGTGTGTGTGGATGTTTATGCGAGCACAAACTGTGCTCATGTTTTTGGCAACAATCTGTAAATAGATCTAGAGGGAAAGCGTGATTAACACTTTCACACTGACTCCTTTTCTCTCAGGCTCTATTTTGTCAGTTTTGGGGGCAATCAAATGTCCATTTATGGGCGTCATGTTCGCAAATGTGTAATACCGCAGGCTTAAGCTGCGTTTCTACTCGGGGGCGAGATGTCCAACCAACAGTAATGTTGTGTTGATGTGTCAATTTACCGCTCAGCTTTGGATCCATTTGTCTTTTCTGTTAATCTTTGTGTCTAACCACTTACAGGCCTGCTGTGTTCTCAGATTTTATGTAATTTTGTCAACATAGCCTCAGTTTATTTTGAATGATAATATTTTAGTTATGTACAAAATTAGAATTTGCACTTTGCGATTTCCCCTTCGGTAAATGTTTGTTTTGACTACATGTGTCCATTTTGGACTCAAGTAAAGTGCGAAAAAGTGGTTTGATTAGGAAAATATTGTATTAAAAATAAGGTTTGGTGAAAGTGCAAAGTTTCAGGGAGAAAGTTGGCAATCAGTATTCATTCCAGGACCCAGTGACACTCCATGAGCTGTGGTCATTGAAAAACTTTCAGATAACTAAAGTAAAATATTTGTAAGCTTCATCCAGTCAGCTGGAGATTGAGTTGAGATTTTGGTTGTTTTAGATACTTTTTATCACCTGGTTTTCATTTGGAATAAAATCACAACTGAACTGTGTCTTAGTTCATGCGTTCTTCTGGGTTTTCCTTGCTATGAACCCTTTAGTGAAGTCCATGCCTGTTTCCTTTTTATAATCTGAGTTTTACACGATTGTTTCCTGCTAAAACTGCACTTTTGGCATTAGTGTTTCATTAAAATACTAATTGGCTCATTATTAACAACCCAAACATTGCACTCATTCTGTAAATCAACAATATAAAGTTTAAATAGAGTTGGACCAAGGACACAGCCCTGTGGGACTCCTCACAAGGTAATTCGGGTAGAAAACAACCACCCTAAATGCCTAATTTTCAGGAGCTTGTCATAATTTTAGCTGAACTTATCGCAGCTTGTTTACAACCCTGGATCAATGAAAAATGACATTTTTGGTCAAAGTCGGGTAAGAAATATCCACAAAAACAAAGTCTACCTAAAAATATCTGATTCAAGTGTGGTTTTTGTATCTAAAACTCAAATTTCTGAAGTGAATGAACATTCTGAGATATTTGTGGGTGAAACATTTTAATCTGACTCATACCTGCTTTGTCTTCACAGAGCTCCACAGTACATCATGTGGAAACCCTGGTGTTCCACCCAAAGCAGTGCTAAACGGTGGCGGTCGTTTCGCTGTGGGAGACCGTGTGCACTACAGCTGTGTTCCTGGTTACGTCTTAGATGGCCACGCAACGCTTACGTGCATCACAAACGCTGCAAACACAGCAGTCTGGGACTTTCCTGCTCCACTTTGTCGAGGTATGAATTAACTGTGTATGTGCACGTGACACGAAGAGTTTTATTTGACTAATTTACTCTAGACTCACCCGAGCTTCCCAAAATTATGATAAAAAAAAATTAAAAACAGTTCAATTGACTCAACACCCGTTGAAGGTTTTTGTAATGTTTTCTGAACAAATGTAGAATAAAACTCTTCATATAGTCTTACTTTTGTATGTGTGAGATCAACAGGAGGACAGACAGACTGGTTCTATGCATGTGCATGTTTCTGAGAACGGCATTGTGTGTGTGTGTGTGTGTGTGTGTGTGTGTGTGTGTGTGTGTGTGTGTGTGTGTGTGTGTGTGTGTGTGTGTGTGTGTGTGTGTGTGTGTGTGTGTGTGTGTGTGTGTGTGTGTGTTTGCGTGTGGGAGAAAAGGAAATATGTGAGCTGTATCATATAGTATTCTATATTTCTAGCTTCTATACTACGCTTTTTCAAGCCAAACTACAGGTGCATTTCAAGTGTTTCACGACCTCATAGGTGGATGCAAATACAGACATCTAGCAGAGTGAGGATGCACAGCAGAAATGTTATCCTTAAATACAAGTTTATATCTATGCATAACTCCAGTAGGAACATATGAATAAATACGGCTTTAAGGTGAGGGGCCAATTAAGGTTTATCTAGAATTTTTTTTATTTTGTTTTCAATAGAAACTGTTAACTAGAAAGTCTTTTAAACACATTTTACATCAAACGTTCAATTCCAGCTCAGTTAAGTGCTTTCTGCTTCAGTTCTTTATGATTCACTCACTTTTTAATTAGAATGGTTTCAAAAGAACAGTGATTCATAAACAGCAGAGCACAAGACTTTGTTTTGATTAAGACACAAAAGACATTTGATTAAAGTCATTTATCTCTTAAAACTCACAATTGTTTAATAATGTTCCCATAAAAAACGTTTAATAAACAAAATCAACCAACAAAAGCCTCTACTAGCGTTGTTGGAAATAAAATCAGCTCCTTTTAACTGATTTAGTGATTTTTTAAACAATTATTTTTTATACAGCTAGAAGTTCCTTTAAGCAAATCTCAGACTCTGAAACTCATTTTGGTATGTACACTCCTTTTTTTCTTGAACCAAAGAGTAATCAAATATTGATAGGAGCTGCTGAGGCTTATTCACAGAGCTGGTGACTCATGGCCTTTGAGAAGCACCCATGGTGGCATCTGCTGACAGAGATTTGAGGACGGCTAGTATTTATTTCATTTCTG
This sequence comes from Nothobranchius furzeri, assembly GCF_043380555.1. NCBI lineage: Eukaryota > Metazoa > Chordata > Actinopteri > Cyprinodontiformes > Nothobranchiidae > Nothobranchius > Nothobranchius furzeri. The sequence continues at coordinate 3,107,107 of NC_091759.1, read as the reverse complement.
TTTTTTAATGTTTTGTCATGATAATGTCACCATAGATGACAGATTTGGCGAACAGACTTCTCTACGGTGACGGACAGCTAGTAGGAGAATCGTAACTTCAGTGCAGTCCGCACTAGCAGAAAGAAACCGTTAAAAATTAAACTTTGGTTTTAAGACATGCACTTTTGGCTCACACTGGCTTTCCCTTCTATATTATACAACCACCAGTTCTGCTGCTACTTTGAAAATAATATAACTTGTACTGAGATTTAATTTCTAACCTCATCGGAAAAAACTTCAAACAAATTCCATAATTTTCTGTACCTTGAGTTAGTACTTTTATTTTTACAGTGTACGTTGCAACGGCAGAAAATTACAAGTGCGAGATTTAGGAAAATCTTTGCAGTTTTATTCTCTAAATTCTCTTTCCTCACAAATCCGAGTCATTACTTCATTAATCCAAAAAAAGTAAAGAAACACTCTTTTTCCACCAAATGGTGTCACTCCAGGCTATCTTAGTTTGTTGTTAATTGACCTGAACCCCAACAGAAAAAAGCCCTGAATTGATTCCAGGAGTGAACTTTGCTGCCGTCACTCCTGAGTGCATCCCAGTTGTAGATCTGATGGCTAACTCGGTCAGTCATCCAGAAGAACAACACCTTTAGAAGGCAGTCGTCGTCTTCCTCCTTCGAGAGCAGATGGATTACCGGTAATGAACTTTGTATGTGCTCTCTTCAGTAACGTGATGGCTTTGTGAGTAAGACCAGACAAACGGCAGAGCTGTGCCGCCAACCGTTTGGTGGAAGAAAGGCAATAACTTTTTCATAATCACTGAAACCCAAGAAAGCTTCTGCTGTAGCTGATTTTCAAATTGGTTCAGCCAGCAGCACTGTGAGGAACAGTCTGTCAACAAGGTTAAAAGATGCAGGACGCAATCGTTCCTGCCACAGGGGACGGACATATGGTGTCAACATCTGGACAATCCCAATCAAGCTAGCACAACACGTCTAAGGCCACGTATTCTTGATTGAATTTTAGCTTCTTAGCAGTTGATGGATGCCTCTTAATGCATTGCATCGTTGCGTTATATTGATGATGGTCATCAATTATGCCTTTTCAATCTTTTATTATCACGAAAGACGGTGGCATTGTAAATCAGCTCTAGCGTGATCTGAAACATGTTTATGCACAATGAAACTCAACTGAAAACAGTCAAACGGATGCGGCGGTGTGCTAAATCGCCACCTAACAGTAGCTGTAAACTGTAATTTGTGGCTGGAGGAGGGGGGGGAATGGTGGGTGGAGTTTCAGAGTAGGCGACGCAAATGACAACTTGTCAGCGCTGGATTAGCGACATCTCTGTCACTCTGTCAGGAAGGCTAAAAGGAGCTGAGCTACTAATTTGTTCACACCAAGTCAGAAACACACACGCACCCACTAAATTGTTTTACACTCACTCTCTCTAATGTGCACACACAAGCGTGCCTACGTGTGTGTGTGTGTGCGCGCGCGCGCAGTGACACCTAAAGGCGCTCGTACCAGCCGTGATAGCTTTCTATCAATTATTCAGTCATGCAATCAAATGCCCGGAGTCACAGTGCTTTTAGCGACGGCACCAGCAATGTGCTTTCTCTCGTGTCTGTTTCCCTCTCACAGTGTGTGTGTGTCGTTAATCTTGCCCCTTTATGTTACATGCTGTGCTTGGATTAGCATGCATTATTCATGAATGGAATATTTAGAATTTAATCCTTTTTTTCTCAGTCTAACCCCAAGTGTCAGCTCTCTTATTAACATTAATCTTTGACCTTTGGGCCAAACAATGTTATAGGTGAATGCTATTTTCCCTTAAACACTAAGCCAAAGAATATCCACGTACACAGGTGGCTGTTAAATAGTAATGGGAGAGAAACCAGCAGGTTTAATACACAGGAGACGATGCAAGCACATTTCTAAGGGTTTAAGATAAAATTTCACATTTTTAAAAACTAAAAAAAAAACCTAAAACGTGTGTCTTTTCAGACAATTTTGATTTAAAATGTCATAATATTTAAATTCTAGACCCACTCCTGAACCATCTTTGAGCACAGATCAGAGAAGAAGCCAGACAAATGACCTCCAGCTTCTTTAGATGCTGAACGGTGAGGTCATGCTATCTAAGTCAGCACACTTCAGATGTTGGTCCTGTGACCCATTTCCAATGCTTCCTACTGCACAACTCCACTTTGCTCGACTTTAGTCTACACAGTTTGGGTGGATTTCCATTACAACTAGTGGGCCATTCCCATCTGTACCGGGTCGGCCCGGGCCGGGTAGCCCCAGTCTGCCCCAGCCTGGCCCGGTTGATTCCACACATCCTTGCCTTAAGCCCATGTGGGCTGATTCTACCCACCAATCAGAGGCTTGCTCTAATGGAAGGTGTGAATTTGCTGTCAGCAGTGGGTGTGTTGGCCCTGGTTGGCCTGAAGCAGACCCCCTCGAGAAGAGGGCTGAGAATGAGCCTTGGTTGGCCCGGAAAAATACCAGGCCACCCAGATATGTAAACAACCTACGCTACCCGGCCCGGGCCGACCCGGTACAGATGGGAATGGCCCATAAGACACGGCTCTAGTGGGTGGGGTTGTGGGCGACTCCCGGAGTTCAAAGAGGTGATCCTGCTCTTGAGACAAACACAACACACGTGAATAGTAAAATGGAAGACGCAGTCGCAGCGTTGAACATTCGGGGTTTGCCTGATGGAACATTTCACTCGGTTTGTAGTTTTTTTTTTTTTTTTATTCTCCAAAAAGAAAAGATCCGGAAAAGGTTGCAGGCAGCAAGGCAGAAGTACAGAAGAGTGAGCGTGACTCCTCCCCCTAACGAATCAGTTACCAACAGTCCTCTGATTTTGGATTTTCAGCCTGGCTCGGTATTCTTTCAATCACTTTGAAGCAGGTATTAAAAATGGGTCCGCCTGGTACCTGTTAGTTATGGAAACTCCTTGGAACCGGGAAGATCCGAGTTGAGCCCCACAAACATGGTACGTTTGAAAAAAATAAATAAATAAATAAAATGCAATAATTACTTTTAACTAAACAAAAATTTGATGATGCAACAGCAATGTAAAAAAGATGTGAATCAATGCGTGAAAGTCTCACCTGGTTTGTGTTTTGATGTGTTAATCACGACAGGGTCTTATTTGTTTATATGAAGGGGCGGGGCTTAAGATTGGCCACGAGGGTGCTTGTTTTCATTTTGCTTTGGTTTCTAGGGTAACTTTCTGTTTTATGATAATACGATGTGTGTGTCCAGCACACCTCCACCTGGCCAGTCAGATAGCATTCAGTCATTCATAGGAAATGTGTGAAATCTTGGATTATGAGTCAGAGACAGAATAGGGTAGAAATGTTTTGAGGGATCACGGGAAAGTGCAGAAAAGGTTTTTAATGATTTGAATGTAAATTCCTGCAAGTTTTGACAGATCCGCTGAAATCAGACAATTTCATGTACCAATGCATTACAAAATCACGTAATACATGAGTTTAGTCAAGTCCGAGTCATCAATAGTTAGTAGTTATATGTGTTTCAACCCTTGAAGCTCCGTGTGCCGTCATGTCGGCTGCGAAGGAGATGTTGTATTGAATACTTAGTCCTTTGCAGAATTGCTTTGCACATTCGGTTTGTTTTATTGCATTTATCTGTGTAGGTTGGAGAGATTTGTGAGAATAGAATAAATGCAAATAAGGTTTGTCCTCATTGTGTGGGAATTTAGGAGGGATTACGATTAACCTGGTGCTTGTTTGACATGAAGTGCGTCAAAAAAGTGAGTGTGTCATGAACATGAGGAGAACGAAGCAGAAAAGAGCAGGAGCGGAGGTGAGAGATGACGATGAGGAGGAGGTGGTAGAGGAAGCAGTGGGCTATTGTTGGACCTGAGAAAGTAATAATGTGCTCTGACAAAACTTGAAATTAGACTAGCTGAGAAACGGAAATGAAGCCAGCGTGCGTGGTTGTTTGTGTGTAGTCAGCATAACGAGATTTCCACTCCTGGAGTTTGGCTGCATGTTTGTGTTTACAGATCATTGGCTCAGCTTGTTAGAATTCAGATTTAGCTTTTATTCTAGCTAAACCTCAACATTTCAGCAGAAAATGTGAAGTTAGGCTACGCGCCTATTACAAGTGTGTTTGGGAATAATGTCTAACCAGTTGCATTGTTTGCTACCTACAGGTAAATTAAGCTGTTTTAGCTGTTTGCAATCATATTTATTAGTACTTTTATATAATTTGGAGACGTTTATTAAAAAAAACAAAGATGTAATTTTTTGGACACTTCATTTTGACCAAAATCTGCCACAGAATCTCAATTCGTCACCGCTAACCAATGTTTCAAACACTGTCTTGTCTGTTTGGACCAAAATCTACAAAAGCAGTGGATGATTGTTAATTGAGCAAATGACTGTGTGTGCATGGTTGTCTGTTTTTTGCGACGGGCCGGCAATCTTCCCAGCATCACCTCACAGCCATTGACAGAATGACAGACAGTGATTGTTTAACAGACGGGAAAACACTGCATGACTATACAACATTTATGTATTTGCCCAAGTAAAACTTAAAGGTCAATTTTAATCTTATTTGTAATATATCTGCAGTGGTCTCTAGTAGAAATGAAGGCATTGCAAGTTATTCCTTGTCAGCTTTTTGAGGATGTAGAAGTAAACCTGAGAAGAAAATAGCTTCAGACGGAGTTTTATTTCACGATATTTGGGCATCTTGCCTCTGATTGGCTAACAGCAACATGATTCTACCACTAACTTAGCTTGCTTTGCAATGTTGATGTTTTATCTCCACAAATAATGCAAGCCAGAAGAAGTTCTGCTGTGTGGTGGAGCTGCTAATGCTAATGGTTAGCTTCTACTAGCCGAGATGTTCCCTGCTTTTTCCTGGACGCTAAACCAACAACAGCCAAGACTGGTGAGTCCGTGAATGTTAAGTGACAGCCATCGGCATTTATATCGGACAATTTGTGTCCATTGGCTCGAATTACATGTTTTTGTGCCAAAATGGGAGGTTCCCAACACTGCCATTTTGACTGTGTCGTAGGTTTTATCACGCCCAGACAATCCAAAAATGGGAAAAGAGGTGGAGCTGAGGGTGGGGATGTTACGTTTGGAGCAAGGTTGGAACAAATGAACCAGTGTAGCTACTAGCTAACTTGGCTAACTCAAGAAGCTAAGAAAAGCTCCTTGGACTGGGGTATCCCACCCACACGGCAGACTGGCTCCCGTGCGAGGCTGTAGTCATGCTGGTAGCCTGTGGAGATCTAATATGGACTGGGAGTGTTAAATTACAAGCAGAGCCTCAGACCGCTGCGATTGTAACCGGGTGCCGCGGCCTTTTACATCAGCTCTTGTTCCACGGTCAGAGATAAGCCGTACACTAGCTACATGCCAACCCAAAGCTAACAGTTTTTCCAGCTGCTTTCATCCAGAAAAACGTGGTAGAGCAACTCCAAAGTAAAGGCACCTCCAGCCTGCTTAGTAACAAAGTCATAACTTAGTAAGCTGACCAAGGATTTCAGGCTTTGTTGGTCCACCACGGTGAAAGATCCGTGTGTCCGCCGTTGTTGATGGTCCCTTCTCCAGGAGCCAGGGATCAACCGCACATTAGCTACATACTAACCCGAACCTAACAGAGTTTTTCCGGGTGTTTTCAGGGAGAAAAATGTGGTTGAGCATCTCAAAAGCGAAGCAGTGTCAACAAAAAGAGCTGCAGCTATTTTGTGGTCTCCCTCAGAGATCCAGCATGACTACAGCCTTGCTTTGGAGTCGGCCCGGCTGCCCCGGGAGACGGGAACAGCCAGCCGCCTGCTCTAACTGTTCCCTGGCAGGAGATAAGAGAAGCTGGGCACCTGCTCAAATTTCCTATGCAGCTCCACTAACATGTTTGACCAAGCAGTTAAATGACACAGCATCCCCCATTCAACCAGCAAAATAAAGTACAGAAATATAATTTTATTTACTGATGAAAAGAAGCAGAAACTGCTTGGATGGTCTGTTGGTAACCACAGCTTGCCCTTTTGTCCCACTAATTCTGTGATTAGCATCCAAACACACACACACACACACACACACACACACACACACACACAACTAAAGTTCAGAGAGTCTTAATGACCGAACATCTATTAACGTGAGACCAAGGCCCAGGCTGAGGCCTTTCTTCAGAGCTAGCTTTGGAGTCACATGGATGCTCATTAATTGTTCAGATTTGTAAGTATTTAATACACTTAAACAGAAGAGTAACCAAAAATTCACCCCCCTCAGAGTTGTCATAAATGTAAACTAACTATTAAACCTAAAATATGTTTTGTGACCATCCTGTGAACATGTTTAATTCGGCTGTGAAATTGGCATTTTTAACATGGGAGTCAATGAGGATTTGCTCACTTCTAGTGGATGGGGGTGGAACTGCAATTTTTGCCACTTCCTTGTTTGCTTGATATCCAGAACCCAATTATGGGGGCTTGGTGACAGCGTGACGTAGAACTTAGTCCCTATAAATCTTTTAGGACACAGTGTCATTGTCTTTCCATAAATTCAGCCGGCAGCGAAGATATAGTTTCTATATTTAATCAGCGATTTTCATTACGCCAACAATTCATTTTGTCCTGTTTAATATGAACTGAAACTGAGTCTGTTTACAGGTGCAAAATAAAGAAATGTACATGTTCTGTCACCTAATCAGATGCAATATAATTTAAAAGATGCCAATGATGTATGTGTTGACAGAACTAATTTAAGATGAGCTAAAGTCAACCAACGTTTTTTACAGTATATGGTAACCAATTTAAGAATGAAAATCAAATGAATACGAGTAAAGTAGGATCAAAACACCAATGAAGGGAAATTAATTTATTGTAAAGCGAAAAAAATGAGTAGAAGTAACAAACACCGGTCCATGTGTCATCACATAGAGCATGTGGAGGAGTGTGGGAATCCATATTCCATGCTTCTATTTGTGTGTGCTAGGGTGTGTGTGTGTGTGTGTGTGTGTGTGTGTGTGTGTGTTTAATGTGCAGTTTGAGCGAGTTCAGCTGAGCTTTGACAAATTACAGTGTTTACGCAGGTAGTCCCGCCACGCTGGAGACGTACGCTTACACACACATTCCCTGGCTTATAAATACTCCCCTTCCGGTGCAGCAACATCAAGCTGAGCTGTCACACTGATCCACACACACACACACACACACACACACACACACACACACACACACACACACACACACACCCACCCTAGCACACACACACACACACACACACACACAATACACATGCTGCATACACAGAAACATACCGTGATGCTTAGCTGTTATTTCTGCTCTGTTTCTTAGCAGAAGTTAAAAGAATCTGTGTGATGTAAATTTTGTGATCTCTCCAAGTCAGCAAGTAGGCAGGAGAAATGTCATTACGGTTATGTAACCTGATTATTCAGGTGCTATTGTGACTTCAAAGGGTTGAGAAGCCATGCTCCTGAGAGATTAAGGGCTTTGTAACACCCTCTTCCTCCTCGACCACCTCCTCTTAACTCTGGTGCAGCTCATAGAAGTGGCACTTCATTGAAAATGAAACACTGCTAATGAGCGGATTATTTATTATGAAGAACAAAATACCCAGAATATCAGAACTATTTGTCATTTTTTTTACAGTAAGTACAATTTTTCATTACCTGTGGCCGAATGGTGACCAATCAAACGGTCTCGAACCGAAATGATAGTAAAACATCTTTCATTTCATTGACTTCCAAACAAATCATCATTTCTACTTTTTGAGTCAACCCAATTCAAGATGGCCACCAAACCAAATGGACAATAGCAAACCCGGTGGTAACTTTAACTCGGTCAGTGCTGCTGAAACTGAAACTTTTCATTGGATCTCCTTGTTTAAATATCTAAACCTACCATAGCAAAAGATTTTGATGGTAAATGGCCTGTATTTGCATAGCTGAAGGTGCTTTACAACACAACCAGTCATCCACCCATTCACATGCTGGTGGTGATGAGCTACAGTGCAGCCACAGCTGGGGCGCACTGATGGAACTGAGACTGCGGTACATAGGTGCTACCAGTCCCTCCGACCAGCAACAGGTGTCTTGCCCAAGGACACAGCAGCATTCTCTGACATGAGCCGGGATTAAACCTGCAACCTTCCAGTCAGTGGACAACCCGCTCTACCTCCTGAGCCACTGCTGCCCCACTGCAGGTCAGTCTAGTCACGCGCCATTGTACCCTCATCAGGTGTACCGTTGACCAGAGCAATGCTAGGTCAGGCCAATCACAGCTCGCCTTACTCATTTCAAACGGCTTTGGCATCAACTTTAGACGATTTAGACTTGGACTTTCCTTTGAGGCATGAGCAGACAGAGGCACTTAAGTCCTTTGATTAGAAACCTCTTCAAAGGTGTTTGGCAGACTTCTTTTTGGCGGCTTTCTGTAGCGATGAATGTGTCAGGTGCTCCGTTGCTCTGATTGTTCCTAGCGCTGTCCAACTGCATGTGGAGACAGTTCGAAAGACAACCGTGGCTAACTGTCTCTGGGTTGTGGCCAGGCCACATTTACACGTGTGGCTTGCGGGTGTATGGATGCACATCTACAACAGAAATACTCTGCAGAGTCGAACCAATCCGTGGTCGCTGGAACACATTAACGAGTACAACATGGATATAACTTAGCCACTTTTACACATATTGGGCTAAAATGCTAGTAGCTCATTCCCATTACACAGTTTGAGTGCTAACTGGGATATTTCTTTACTTTATGCTTTACTGCGCACAAAAATGCTTACAACTCTTACACATTTTAGATAATGAGCAACAACGTTAAACATTTGTTGCGGATTCTTTGCAGCACATATTTGAAATAACAGAAGGTTTTAACACGCACGCACGCACGCACGCACGCACGCACGCACACACACACACACACACACACACACACACACACACACACACACACACACACACACACACACACAAACAAACACACACACACACACACACACACACACTAATCCCTCTCTATTGGAGTCAGTCTGGTGATTTCCTTCTCTAACACATTCCTTCGGAGCAGATATCTGTTCTGTTACTGAAACAGCATTTTAGAAGCTGCCAATCCTCCTCATCATATTTCCACGAATGCTTTTAAATTCCCGATCAAGCATTTGTTGATTTTAGGAATCAAAATTAGAAAAATACCTTAAAGTTGCAGCTTTAGCATCGATGACGTCAGAGCTGCTGACTCCCAGAAAACTCAGGATTTTTTGAATTTCTCCTATAAACACTTTTTGCCACTTGAACAAATGTGTTTTCCCCCACTTTTAATTTTTAATGTGGCGTGTTCTTACCTGTCTGTTTTATTTATAACATAATAGTGTGGCATTAAAAATGATGTTCAAAACCGCGCTCGCAGTAATGAAACTCTGTCTCTGCACCTCTCTGCTTCTCCCCCTCTGCCTCAGATCAATGTACCAGTCTTGTAGTGACACTTGAAGTACTCTTATCTCTCTTCTGCAGACCTACTCTATTCTCACTGCCTCCCTCTCTCCGTCTCTCATCCCTTCCTGTCCTCTCTTCTTTTTTAGCTCTGCACAAACTGCATCTGCTCTCATTTTCTGCTCTTGATGCTGATGCTGGGGCTCAACTTTGGTGAAAACACCACGAATGACTTAAGTTGTTCTCAGTGGCACGCACTTCTGGGCTGACAGTGCTGTTTGGCACACTAATTTAATACGCATAATCCTGAAGCATGTTTTGTCTTTATATTTGAATATTTATTACAGCTAGGTTTAATTTTAATATAAAAACTGGAGGTACATTGATGCTGCTGCCTCACAGGAAATATTACCGTATGTGTAAGCGTAACATCCATGAAGCGGCGCGTCTCGGGTGCATCCTCGTGAAAGGTGAGCGGGCTCCAGCTCATTCATTCTGTCCAGTTCCTTCTGGATTCTGTCCTCAGCAAGAAGGGACAAAAACGTCTTCACCTTATTGTTGCACGAGCGATTCTGGAAAGTAATCTAATTGCGATTTTTTTCTTCAATATTGCAATCGTGATTTAATTCACGATTATTTTCTCGGGGGGGCTTTTCTCATATTTTTCAACTAACGGAAGCAAAAAAGATGTATGTAACTTGTACTGAATATAAACAAGTTTATGCATGTACATATTTATCTACATATCATATCAAGTTTGTTTGTCTACATCAGTGGTTCCCAACCTTTTTCCCAAGGGACCCCTTTTTTACCAGTAAAATTTTCGACGACCCCCTCCCATTCTCTCTTCCAGTACAGACATTATTAAGAAATGATAAAATTGTTCAAGCACATTTTAATATGCTTTGATTCAATAGATAACAGTAATAGTAGGCTCCAGTACAGAACGAAGTCATTAACAAAACCAAACAGAGCATAATGTGCTTGACAGTTTGTATTGCTTTTCTGAACACATTGTTTCTTGTAAACACCGATAAATCAATAATTCCTTTCAATAAACGTTTGACACATAAAAATACACTGAGCAAAACGTACTTAAATGTGTATATTACTGTTTATACTAGATTATTTACTGTAAACGCTGTGATTAATCAACCAGTCCTATCTTTAATGAACTTTTGACATTTGAAAATAAAACGGTGAGCTGAGCAAAATGTTCTTAAAAGTGTTACTTTTTCTGTACTAATTATTTCCTGTCTTAATATCAGTAAACTTTTCACTCATGAAAAAAATGTGAGCACAATGTAGGCTATTAACAAGTAATAAATGAAGCTTTAACCCCTTAAAGTGGAGAGGTCCTGGCGACCCACTGAGAGGCTTTGGCGTCCGATTGTGGGGCTCTGGACCCCCAGGTTAGAAACCACTTGTCTACATAAACATAAACACTCACAAGTAAAGACTAGATTTAGTATTTGAAGGTGCTATGCTTTGCAGGCAGAAGCACATCTCTTGAAGGAGCATAGATGTTATGTTATGTGGTGTTAGTGGTGGTCAGAGGGGCCGACGGCGCCAAATGGCAGCCTCGCCGCTGTCAGACCTCCCCAGGGCGGCTGTGGCTACAAGTAGCTTACCATCACTAGCAGTGTGTGAATGTGAGAGTGTGTGAAAGCGTCTTTGGGTGTCTAGAAAAGCGCTATATAAGTTCAATGCATTATTATTATTATTATTATTATTATTATTATTATTATTATTATTATTATTATTATTATATTAGCATCAACTGTGAAAGGGTATTTGCGGGAAAGAAGTGTGTCCCATTTATTGGTCTTTTGTGTTTAGAGTTTTGGACGTCTTGTCCACGCAGAGCTTCCGAAGTTCAGTTACATCCATAGCTGCTAGTCAAAGTTCAGTCCTACGGTTTTCTAGCTTCACTAAAATATCTGTCCGTACTTATTTGATTGATTGCAGTTTTTACTTTTTATTAGAAGTTCCTAATTTGTAATTTGTAAGAATGTAATCGGTGTTATTAACATTAGCATCCCTATGGGTTTTTCCGTGTATATTTGCATTGTGCTAACCAATCGCTGCCAGTCAAATCGCAGCCTTCGCGATTGGAAAATCTTCTATTGTCACAGCAGTTTATTTGCATATGCAAGTAATCATTCAGCCCTAGTGGACATCTCGAACAAGCTACTAAGTAAAGAATGGAAAAGGGGCCATTGTTGTTTGGGTTTGGTCAGGCGCTATTCTGTGACATCACTTCACACGCACACCACCTGGCCAGTCAGAGGCTCCCATTACACATGTTTTGTTGAAAATATTGCTTCATGCTTGGGTTTATTGCAGGTTAAGTGTTTTCCTTCAGGTGAAGGTCCTATCAAACTCAAAATCCTAATTTAAGGAGGATTCGTTACATAGGTGTAGTTATTGTGCACACTGGTAGAGTCAGGACAGACTTTCTTTAACTGGACAAGAGTATTAATTTGTCTCACACCTTTTGAAAAATAATTGGTAAATGTTGACTTTTTGTAGAAGCAGAAGTTTAAATACTGGCCATAATTACATGAAATATGTCTAATGGCACTTGAGCAAATTGTGCTGCTGACCCTTAACCACAAGCAAAACTATGTGCTTGCATTAGAAAATGCATCATAACCTCAGAGGTTATTCAGAAAACTCAAACTAAAATAGAAATTTTGGGATTCAGAGTTTTTCTTACTGAGAGGACTCGGTCAGTGTTCATGAGTCTCAGCCTTGGGGCAGAAGACCTGTCCAGGATGCTGGGCTGCTTGATCTTCTGCCTGAAAGAACGAGGGTGAATAGTTCATGTGCTGGATGAGCTTTTCTCTGCATCTGAATCTGCTGGTGTGCATGTCCTTCAGAGAGAGGCATCGCTCAACTGTTATACGCTGACGAAGCTCCTCTACAAAAAGTTTAAGCAAGTAAATCCAATAACTTTAAAGCCTTCTAAGTTAAATATAGCCTGAGTTGTTTTCTTCGGGACATGTTTTGAGGGTATGTTGGGTCCAAATGGGCCAGATGACAGATGTTGATATCACAATTTTCTGAAATGGCAACATTGGTTCATAAGATGAGGTCTGCTGCCTGACTCTGAGCCCAGAGCTTTGGGTTCATGCATGTGTGAGGCTAATAGCTGTGAACTTTTCATTCCATGATTATGAGTTTCATCTTTGTCAGGGACTTGCACAAACCAGCCAGAGAAGCACTGCTGATGGTTCTGAAAATGACATTTTATTTTATAAAAGCTTTGAAAATATCATGAACTGAAACGAATAAATATATCTGTGTAAACCCAGGATTTCCTCTGAAACTGGACCAGTCAGAATGACACCAGCACAAGACAAACATCATCAAGAAGAAACTTTTAGACACACCAGGTTCAACTTAAAGGGTGGCCACTCTACAAACAAGAGAGAAACAACATACAATTAGCACACACACACACACACACACACACACACACACACTAACTAACCAGTCTAATCAGCTCAGGTAACTCAAATAACTAAATCATAATTACAACCTCCCTGTCCGTAACAGAAAATCTCTACAGTAAATAAAACATAAGCATGAATCTCCCCTCCCCTGGGTGTAGGTAGGTCCCAGAAGTGCTGATTAGACTTCCTGAGATGAGCTGCCGGTGTGTGAGACTCCATGGGCAACCCCAAGTCGCTGGTAACTCGAAGAAAACACAAAATCAACACATGCATTCATAAACATTAGAAGACTGATTGTGTGCACGTCAACCCGTCATCCTAGACAGAACACAAAAAACAAACATTACCAGAAGGACCTGAGGTGACAGACACTGCCGTCACAGACTTCCACAGATGGTCTGTTGCGAGCTCGCTAGGATTGCAGAGTGGGGGAAGAGACGGATGAAGGAATTAAGTTTCAAAATAAGATGCATTTGGAAAGCAACGTGTAAAAATACAGTAATATAAGATTTTGTGTAATCAAATAAATGTCAGCTCGGTACCTCTAACGTCAACTGAGCTGTAATAATTACTGTGTGATGTTCAGAAAGTTTAGAAGCCTGTGTTCATCATTAACGAACCACATCTCAGGTCATCTGCGTTTATGTGCTTTTAACACGGACCTTACCGTCGTCCAGAGTATTTAACCGAGGACGTTTTCCTACCCAACATCAGCCTCAATCAGGTCTGTAAAACCCAGATTATCCTGTGTTCTTTACAAGCGTGTCTCCATTACCTGCTGCAGAAGCTGCTGCATTCAAAGCTGACAGAAACGGGGATCCGTGCGCTGCAACCCCTGCAATAAACCTGCGTATTTCCAGTACAGATTTGAACATGTTTGCCGAATGATTTGTGCAATAATCAGATTTTTATTTTACTTCCACAAAATGCAAGTTCTGATTTAAATATTACTGAAACGGGGACGGCTTGCAGTCGGATTTAAAAGCTGCCGCTCGTTAATTACGCCGTCATTTTTGAAGTCAGGCAGTCCAAATGGCCGCGGAGAGGCCCGCTTGCTGTTGCACACATGCGCAGTGGGCATTATTTTACCCCAACAGTCCGAATGGCTGTGTACATGCACGTCAATCGGAATGATGAACGGAATAAACCACCTCTCTCAGTCGGATTGAAATTTCAATCCGATCGGGCCGAATCGGATCAGAATATTCCGATTGACTTGTTTACATGCAGAATTTTCGATCTGATTGGGCATTCAATCCGATTAAATATGCGCATGTAAACGTGGCTATTGTCTCTCCAGCATGTCCTGGGTTTTCCTTTCCTCCCGGCTGGACGTGCTCAGAAAACCTCACCAGGGAGGCGTCAAGGAGGCATCCTGACCAGATTCGCGAGCCCCCTTAACTCGCTCCTCTTGATGTGGAGGAGCAGCAAGTCTACTCCGAGCCCCTCCAGGATGACTGAGCTTCTCACCCTATCTCTAAGGGAGAGCCCAGGCATGCTGCAGAGAATCTCATTTCGTCCACTTGAATTCACGATTTCATTAGGTAGAGGCTAATAATGTAGGCCGACCAGCTCAGCTCTCTCTTCGACAGACCGGTACAACGCCCGCATCACTGCAGACGCAGCACCAAACCGCCTGTCGAGCTCATGCTTTCCCTCACTCATGAACAAGACCCTGAGAAAGTTTTTCTCCTCCACTTGAAGCACGGCTTCACCCCTGACCTGGAGAAGGTGTTCTACCCTTTTCCGACTTTTAGATTCAATAATATCACATTTTGACTAACTTTTGTAGCATTAACTGAGTTTTAACCAATTTTTAATGAAGTTTTCACCCAAAATTATTGAGGTGAAAATGAACCATTTAATAAAATCCGCCCAACAGCTTTTTTTCACTAGAGCATCAAAAACACACAGACAGGCAACACATCACAGCAAATTGTCACCTTTTGGAGGTGGAAGATGAAAAGTTTCTGCCTATTTGAGTGGGAACTTTTTTCTATTTATTTACTTCAGTAGTAACCTTTGCAGATACGGTTGGTTAGAAACGTGTGTTTTCAATAGAAGCTCATAGGTGTGTGATCATTCAGTGGGTTGCTTTGTCTGTACAGTAAGAAAGGACAGCTCAGTTGAATAATTCATTGATTTTGGTCACACTTCCTGTCTTACATTGTGACAAGTGCAGTTTGTGACATAGAGCAAAAATGTGATATCAAGTGCACTTTAGCTAACTGCAGTGTCATTGGTTTAAAATGTGTTTACCATGATTGCTTTACTCCCCAGTTAGTCTGCTGATGCTGCAAATTGCACACAATGCATCACATGGCACCACACTCCCTTATGCATGCATACATACACAGCTGGGGTGCAGAGGATGCGCGTGCAACACAGACACACACACACACACACACACATTCCTTCTGTGCCACTCTGACATACGTGCAGACATGCAACGCACACTGGCAGTGGTCATGCTGTGGTCAGCAAAGCTTTATTCAACCGTTAAAATATACAGAATGTTCAGGTTGACTGTGTGTGTGTGTGTGTGTGTGTTAGTTAGACTTCTTTTAGCCTCCGGACACCCTTTTTCCATACCTTAACCTCCTCCAGAGCAACAGCTCCTACACATACTTTTCTGAAATTCAAACTTTTTACCAAGACCTCATTAAAGCTTAAGTTAAAGCTTCTTTCCGGAGTATTTTTCTTATCCGATGGCACCATCTAGTGGCTGACGAGCATATCACACAAAACATTTGTCGCTCCGTTTTTAAGACAGCCAACTTCACGTTTCTTGTTTATAAATGTGCTTCTGTAGCCGACAAACAGCTAAAACAAGTTTTTTTACGAGTATTATTCTCATGTCATGTTATGTTCTCATATATTTATATTTTAGACTTACTTGTCCATGAAAAGTTCATCAACTCTGGATCAGCATTAAATTTGAAGCAAGTAAGTGGTAGTCTAACGCTATTGATTAGTTCTGGTCAGCGCTCAGTTTCCGTTCTCTGCGGGGCGGGGGTGTGCTTAGCAACATAAAAAAGACGTATTGCTTACATTTTATAAGCAGTACATAACCTGTACATGATGAGACAATGGCTTTTACGGATTTCTGAAACGAGAACATTTTAAACCAACGAGCAGTTTTGTGTAGATTATCAGTTGTGCTGGTCGTGATAATCTGGAAGGTTTAGGAATAAGGCTGAACAAGAAAATAAGAAAAATCCAGAAGTTTCCAACTAAACCTTCAAGGCCAATGAGCAGATTAAAGCCCCTTTCAGGAGTTGATTTGCAGAGGTGTGGAGTTGAGTTACATGACTTGGACTCGAGTCAGACTCGAGCCATTATTTGAATAACTTCTGACGTGACTTGATAAAATCTTTCAAGACTTATGACTTGACTCGGACTTGAACGCCAATGACTTGCTAATTGAATCGACTTGCATCTGTTGACTTGAGCATGTTTGATATTTTAGCACAAAAGTGGGTTTGGGTTTGATTTACGGCTAAATGCAGCAGCACTTTGTTCATAATCAGTTTCCGTTGCACTTTCTGCTGTTTGAGCAAATAAATTCAAAGTGTAAGAATCTTTATTTCATTAAAAAGAAGTTTATCAAATGACTTGATTATGACTTGAAAATTCAAAGTGAAGGACTCGGACTTCCACATCATTGACGTTCGACTCGACTTAGACTTGGTTGTCTTTGACTTGGACTTGACTTGAGACTTGTCTGGAAAGATTTGTGACTTACTTGTGACTCGCAAAACAGTGATTTGGTCACACCTCTGCTGATTTGTGCAGGAACTTGAATTCTTGTATTTTTTCATGTTTATGTAACAATCCCAACGGTCATTCTGATCTTTTACCTGCAGAGTCTCATGCCATTATCAGGGCACATTGTTGTCAACACTTTATAAAAGAGCTCAAAGTCTGTTTTACTATATAGTTTATGTTTCTCATTGGAAAGTGGTTTGCAGGAAAACATCTAGATTTTTACATCTTGTTGCACTTGAAGAGCAGCAGAAGCTCCTTTGTTTCTATTGCTAAAACGTTTGGGCTCAAAGCATTTTATGTAGTTCACTTAACATAATCACACGATTTCTAAAGAAAAATCTACTCTTTAGCTTAGATGCTGTTGTCAGCGTTTGTTTTTCCTCTCCATCAGTGTCTCGGGTTTGGCTCCTGACACAATTTTATCATTTTGCAAGACAAATCAGTCTTTGGATCTGAACCCTATGCAGCAGCTTGACCATATGAGAATGACTCCATCAAGCCCATCCGTCTTGTGGAGGATGATCTAGGAAGCAGAGTGAAATCTAATCGCATTAACTTGAGAAATTGATGACCAGAAAACACTCAGACAAATTTTGTGTTGCCAAATTTTTGAGGGCTTCTGCAGACGGATCTCTCCACTTATGAGAACTTTCGCCCTATATTGAAAGTTCCGTTTCTCTCGAAGGTCCTTGAGAAAATTGTTCATGGTCAGATCTCTGCTCATATGAACAGCAACTCATTGTTGGATGTGTTTCAGTCCGCCTTCAGACCACTCCATAGCACTGAGTCTGCTTTGATTAGGGTGCTAAATGACATTCTGGTGGCATCTGACTCTGGGTCTAGGGTACTGCTGCTCCAGCTGGACCTTTCAGCGGCTTTTGATACGGTCGATCACCGTATTTTACTGGATTGGCTTGGGTCTCGGGTTGGGGTGACGGGGGTGCCACATAAATGGTTCTGCTCCTACCTATCAAACCGATCCATCTCTGTTAAAGTTAAATGAAAAAAAGTCAGAGTTAATTGTTTTTGAACCTGCAACCACCATGGCTCTCACCCTGTTTGTGACCTTTAAACCCTCAACCCCAAGCAGTGTGTGCCAAGTCTCGGTGTAAAGCTGGATGCTGAACTCACAATAGCCCCACAGATAAACTCCGTAGTGAGGTCTTGCTTTTATCAGCTTCGTCACCCGACTCGCCTCAGACAAATCCTGAAACGGAGGCATTTGGAGTCAGTCAGTTGAGCAGTAGCTCAACAGGTTGAGCAGGTTGGTCAGTAATCGGAAGGTTACAGGTTCGATCCCGGCTCTGGACAGAGAATTCCTTGGACAAGATACTTATCCCACCTTGCCTGCTGGTGGTGGTTGGAGGGACCAGTGGCTGCCAGTGCTCGGCAGCCTCACCTCTGTCATTGATCCCCAGGGCAGCTGTGGCTACAATGTAGCTCATCCTCATCAGTGTGTGAATGATAGTGTAGTGTAAAGTGCTTTGGAGCCTCTGACTCTGAAAGGCGCTATATAAGTGTGGATTATTTATCGTTTAAAAACAGTGTTTTTCTGGCCTGTGTCAAATTACAAATGTCGATGCTGAAGCGTTAGCTCAGCTCAGACTTGACAACCTTGCAGGCCCAAAGATCGTAAACTACGTCCCTCTTTATGCATTTTCAAAGGAGAAAAACTACCCCCCCCCCCACCACCACCACCCCCCAAGCTGACCGAGAAGGACATTTGTTTCAAGATCACCTTCCTTCCAACATGATTGAGACATTAGATTGTTTTGTGATTATTTCACAATAAAACTCTTACTTATTGTACCTTTAAGTTGCTTTAACTTTGCCTTGCTTGGAACAGAAAGAGTGTATTTTATTTTGATAAATCAAATGTAGATTAGCTTTGAGATGCTGGTTTATGAGATGATCCTAAATGCTCTTTTCTTCACCCCAAATGAGCAGACTAGGCGCAGAATAGGTACAATATGTAAGAATTAATTCACAATAATCACAAAACAGTCAACCTTTAACCTATTTTTGTCGGTACCAGTTGTAGAACCCGTCTGGATCGTGTTAAATCTTTAGAAATGATCAGGACGTTGGCTAAAAATGTTCTTTTCTTTCCATTCTGACTTCATGCAGCTGCAGTTCCCCACATTACTTCTGCTCTGTTCCCATTCAGCTCAACTGGATTCATTCTCCTCAGCCTCTCGTGTTGCACTTGACCACTAGAGTGTTGGTTACATCCTTCACTCGCTGCAGCTCTGACTATAATAATCAAACATACACAACCTTGGATGGCTGCATCCCGATGCTTGCCCATTGGCTCCTGCTGACTCATGCAGACACTGGCTGCTTCCAGGACGTGTGCGGGTTCAAGTGCTGATTTGTTCTTAATTCTTGGATGAAGAGAGTTACATGTTTGTAATTAGCCACGGCTGCTTAGTCACATTTGTAAACGACACGTGGCTGCTGCAACAGGCGTGACGGTCTTTACGCAGACAATGGGATGATAATCACGACTATTGTGATGACACAAGGAAGCTGTGGTTTATGCAGACAAACTCTCGAATTACACAGTCCCGGCGGGAGAGATTTGCCAAAGCTCTTCAATTGTTTGACGATTTAATGATGAGTTTTGTTTAATGAGGAAAAAGTGACATTTTTGCGGGGGTGGGGGGGTGGGGGGGGGATCAACATTTTTACCTGCTTCAAAATAAAATGGGTCTACTATGACAACCTGTTCTGTTTTCCCATTAGATCTATTTTACTCTTTTGGAAAATTGAGCTCTCGTTAATTAAAACTGTTGCCCTCAAACAGGTGAAGCAATAAAACAGATCAGATCTAGGAGATTTTCATCTTTTCAGAATTTGGAAATGATCTGAATCAATTTCTGACTTCCTTTCACGTTAACACTTCAAACCTTTTGACTGATGGACTGTTGTGATTGATCTGTGAGGAGTACAAAGCATAAGTAAATGTTAGATTTATATAATAAAGGTGTGTGTCACTGAAAAAATATTTTTGAAAAATGCTGTTGAAGGTTGTCAGTCATCCAGGTCCTGGTAATCCCAAAGGGTTCAAATGAAGGCAACTGGACGTCTTTGGCTTCTTGAAGACGTTTCTCTTCTCTGAGGAACTTTGTCAGTTCTGATTGGAATATGGGAGAGTCAAGCTCATAAGCTGTAGCTGTCTATTGCTGCTTAACGAGCTGAAACTACCTATAAATACCCCTCCTCCTTACCCCCTGATGAGTCGTTGATG
The DNA here is from genome assembly GCF_043380555.1 of Nothobranchius furzeri. NCBI lineage: Eukaryota > Metazoa > Chordata > Actinopteri > Cyprinodontiformes > Nothobranchiidae > Nothobranchius > Nothobranchius furzeri. Next base: position 3,087,190 of record NC_091759.1, on the reverse strand, counting down.
TCGTTATGTCCTATTGTGTTAGAATGGTTGTTTTAATTAGATCAAGGAGGGTGTGATCTAGACTGAAACAGTTTTTTAATCTTGTTTTTGATAACATTTGAACACACTGAGTTTTTCATGTAGGCTGAACATGAAAATAGTCTCCTACACCTACGGTCAGCTCCATAAATATTGGGACATTGACACCATAATAACATTTTTGCCTCTATACACCACCACAATGGCTATCAAATGAAACAAACAAGATGCTCTTAAACTGCAGACTGTCAGCTTTTAATTGAGGGTATTTGTATCCAAATCTGTTGAACGGTGTAGGAATTACAACAGTTTGCATACGTGCCTCCCACTCGTTAAGGTATTTATGGACCTTACTGTATCTCCTGCATTAGCTTTTGATCTCTAGGATTAGAAAAGCCTGACAGATCTACATCCCACTGTCACTTAACATTCACGGACTCACAACGAGGACGGCTGTTGTTGGTTTAGAGTCCAGGAAACCGCAAAGAACGTCTCGGCTAGTAGAAGCTAACCATTAGCATTAGCAACTCCACCACACAGCAGAACTCCTCAGTGAATTCTTTAAGGTTAATCTATCATGTCAAACAATGAATTGCAATAGAAACAGAAATGACGCACCAACAATTATAAGTTAGAGAAGACGGAAGGAAGGAGCAGACCTTTATGGGCCATTCCCATCTGTACCGGCCCGGGCTGGGTAGTGTAGGTTGTTTATATCTGGGTGGCCTGGTATGTTTCCGGGCCAACCAAGGCTCATTCTCAGCCCTCTTCTCGAGGGGGTCTGCTTCAGGCTGACCAGGGCCAACACACCCACTGCTGACAGCAAATTCACACCTTCCATTAGAGCAAGCCTCTGATTGGTGGGTAGAATCAGCCCACATGGGCTTAAGACAAGGATGTGTGGAATCAGCTGGGCCAGGCTGGGGCCGACTGGGGCTACCCGGCCCGGGCCGACCCGGTACAGATGGGAATGGCCCATTAGAGACATCTCCCAGAGGACCAGGGATGCTGGGGAGTGGGATTAAGTCATTTTCTTTGATTAATCCACTTTCTGGTTGTTTGGTGCTCCCAAATACATGGATTTCCAGTATTAAAATGGAAAAACTCTCAACTACATACATAACATTTTAAAACATGCATCATAAAACCACCATAATCATGCACCTATAAAACATGAGAACACAGAAGAAAGGTATCGAGTTTAGCCTCAGAACACAGATGTGAATAAAGGGACCTAAACATGCTCCCAGAGGAACTCCTGACCTGAGGAGCAACATGCTTTCCAGCATGATGGATAACCATGACATGACCAAAGTGATCACCAAGGGGCTCAGATAACAAAACGTCTGAACTTTGGGTTCGTGACAGGACACTCCCCATCAAACTCGTGGTCAGTGTTCAGGTTTTCACAAATTCTCATAATCCCCAAACATCGATTGAGCAGAAGCAGCTGCCAGTCAGTCAAGATTAGGACCTGGATTAGATTAACACGATGCCAAAGTGAATAGCAGAGGCTCTGAAAAAAGACCGTTACTGCAAATATTGACTCTTTGAAGAAACATAATTGTCAATAAACACCTGAAACTCATCAAATGCCTTTAATTATACTTCAGTAACCATGGAAACATCTGTCTAGAAGATATAAAAATCAGCATTTGGGTCAGCCTCTAAACTTGTCCGTGGCTGTATGACCTGACAGGCTCCTACTGTCGAATCATACACTTGAAATCATTTGGACTATTAAACACGATCTTGTGAGTGAAATCATCTATTTTTGGGGTCTTATTTGGTAACCTCATTTTTTAGGAACACTTTCTTCCTCTACAGACAGGAGTGTGGCACATTTTCACTGTCCCTTCTGTCACTTATAAATAGAAGGTGCTTTGTTTGTTTGTTTTGTGCTTGTTGTTTTTGCATAAATTCATACTTTATTGGGAACAGGTGTCCACAGGGACCAAAGTAGTGCCTTGCAAAGTTTTCTGTTGTCAGTAGAGTGAAGGCAGAAAGTCAGATTGGATCAAGTTTAGGGTTAGGGATGTGTCGGCTGCAATAAAGAGACCATAATGGGCCGTGCAAGACTGTGTGCATGAGAGAAACAGCTAAACATAAAGGTGTATGAGGCACGGTAGCAGGAATGTTGCTATGGCAACAGGACCCCCTTAACCACCCAACAAGAGTCCTGCTGTCCCAACTCTTTCCTCTGTCATCTCTGCACTTCACTCCCAATCCCTGCTCCTCCTTCTTTCCCTGTCTTCTAATACTTCGGCAGGTTAATGTTCAGCTAGCATGTCTGGTTTATGTGAAAACACACACACACACACACACACACACGGGCTGGGGTGATGAGTAACTAGGGATCTGAAGTAGGACTGAAGCGAAGACATTTTAATCTGAAACAGAGGGAGGGGCAAAATGAAAAACCACGAGAGAGAGATGGAGATGCCGAGTGATGGAGCGAGTGGAATAGAAACAAGAAGAGGGTAAAGGTCAAGGCCGGGACATGTCTGTGAGAAACTGAGAGGAAGTCAGCTGAGATCTCCACCAGTTCTTTTGCTTCTTTTTGGTCAGGAGGAGATTGAATCAGCCGTGTTTAACGGCTGTAGGGAAGACTCAAGTTAAACTAGATGCTGTGGTATGTTTTGAGGGGCCCTCTTGTGGTGAAGAGACCCTACTGCACCAACCTGTGTGTCAACAGGCTGCACAGCGGTGTATGATAGACCAAACCATATGTGTGTGTGTGCGTGCGTGCGTGCGTGCGTGCGTGCGTGTGAGAGAGAGAGAGAGAGAGAGAGAGAGAGAGAGAGAGAGAGAGAGAGAGAGAGAGAGAGAGAGAGAGAGAGAGAGAGAGAGAGAGAGAGAGAGAGAGAGAGAGAGAGAGAGAGAGAGAGAGAGAGAGAGAGAGAGAGAGAGAGAGAGAGAGAGAGAGACCAGGTGCAGCTGTTTTTTAGTCTTTGCAGATGCGGGTACACATTTTTTCCAGGTTCCTTTGGGACAGCACTGATTGACAGCTCTAGCCGTGGTTGTCATGGTGATTATGATGGATGTGTTTTGGGTTACCACGGCGACTGCTGGTTAGGTGCTCGATCTGAATGCATAATGAAGTTTTAGCATACAGAGAGTCTGTAGCTGACAGAAAGATAGAGAATGGGAGTTGTCGAAAGGGCCGGGAGCGTCGTTACAGGCTGCTCCATATAGCCGCTGCTGACGCGTATATGTTTAATATGTGACGTGTTACACAAACGCCACACACAAAATGGGTTACATGACAAAAGCTGGCCCAGTTGACGCTTATTTATGAAACTGGAAGATAAGAGAGGCTGACGGCTGATGGGAGAAGTGTTAAAAACGGTGCACACCTGCACACAGATGAAAGAGCGGGTACCATGAGAAACGTGGAACTTTAACCATCCTCCACCTGCACTGCAGCATTTACATCACCTTCGTCTGAAGTTTTGTCCGAGAGTTAAACAAGGAAGAGAAAAGATCTAACACCCAACGGGTTCAGAGACATGAGCTGAATAGTTAGACGCTCAAACACTTCTGTTTCTCTCTCTCTCTCTCTCTTTTAAATTACACTTGCATACATTTGTTTTATGCTTTTACAGTATGAATCAATGCACAGCTTATAAGAGCACATATTATGAACAAGTCATACACAAATAGCTTTAATTTAATTTTTGTTTGCTCCAAAAGTGATTTCTGCATCTGCAGCACGGTAACAATAGTGATACGGTGCCTTTAAGTCATAAGGATGCTCGCACAAGTGGTTATTCCTGCTCTGCCAGATAAAAATGGATGAAATGTCACGCCACGGCATCCCGACATGAATTTAGTCATTCATATTCATTTTTACGCACCAGCAGCAAATCATGACTAAGACACATACATTTACACAAAGGCAAGGGCACGCTCCCAAGGGAGACGCTGCCATACATGCATGATTTGGTTGTTTAGTGTGGCTTCAGGACAAGCCCTTAGTTCAATCAGATGAGTCTGCACTTTACTTGTTACACCAAAAACATCTAAAAGCTGACGTTCACTTTTGAAGCTGCTTTAGGCATTGAAGACAAATGAATTACATTAAAAAAACTGATTTGTATGAAAAACCTTCTTTCAGTCCTAATGCACAAATATTTACAGGATATGTGCATTTGGTTATGTTGATGGTACTATTTTGTGGTGCAGTCCCACTCAGGAGGATAGTGTAATCAGGATCAGAGCCATGTCAATCATTAGCCACGTTTACATGCGCATATTTAATCGGATTGAGGAAATTTGCCACATGAAAACGCAGCTAGTGCTAGATTCTTTTGCCAGTGGTTAGTTAGGCTGAGCAAAAGGTTTTGCATCAAATTCAGTTTTGATCAGAAGCCACCATTGCATTTCACACTAAGGGATGGAATTAAAGGTTTAATCCTAAAGGTTTCATATAATTAATATATATGATAATAAAAAAAAAAAACATTTGAAGGTTTACAAGTAAACACACAACTTATACAATCCAAAAATGGGTACAGGCAGAAGCATAAGCTTATAACCCCAACCCCCCAAACCATTTCAAACTTAAACAAAATTTTAGAATAGCATACCGAAACCATATACACCATTATTGAAATTTATGAGAATATATTTAAATCCCCATTCTTGCTTAATAAACAACAACCTTTAATATTTTATGCATTTTTTTCATTGACTTGATTCATAATATTTAATCACATTTGATCAAAACATACATTAGAAGTGATGGAGTTTCTAAAAATATACAATATGTTACAACCCTGCACCACTTTAAAGACCAAGTTCACTTGTTTTTTTTATGACATTTGCAGTGATCCCCAGTGTAAATTAATGCCTTGTGAGTCAATCTCTGTAGGGAGTAAAAGCTCTGGCGCTCGGGCAGAGGGGAGCAGAAAACGGCGGAACTTTTAGTCCTATTTCCTCAGTTTTGGACATCTCGCCTCTGATTGGCTAAAAGCAACGCAGCTCTACCACCGACTCTGTTTGCTCTGCAGTGTTGATGTTTAATCTCCACAAATAACACAAATCTGTAGGAGTTCTGCCATGTTGTGGAGTTGCTAATGGTAACAGTTAGCATCTATTAGATGAGATGAGCTCTATCTCCTGGACGCTCAATCATCAACAGCCTTCCCTGGTTGTGAGCCAAGATGGGCGAGTCCATAAATGCTAATTTGATATTATGAAGTGTTTCGTGAGCGTTTTCTCGTCTATTTTCTATTGACGGCTAATGCAGGAAATAAGGGAAGAAGACAATTTTTACGTTCAGCCTGGTGTTAAAATCAGAGTGACCGATCATATTTAAAAAATAACAAGTAAAAAACTGTTTCTGAGTGATTTAAGCCTTTAAAAGGTTTTAATGACAACCAGACAGTTTTGTAGCTCAAGAGCTGTAAATTTCACTGAGTTGTAGCCATGTTTGAGCTTGTTAAAGTCAGTTATCATTGGGCTAGTGGACATCTGGCAACGGGTTGATGTAAATCCAAAAATGATAACAATTTGCCCAAGGACACAGCGACAGACTGAACGGAGCTTGAACCTGCAACCTTTCAATTACAGGGCGAGCACTTAGCTCCTGTGCCACTGTGGTTGAAGGTTACAATACTAGCTTACTGCCTATGTGTATATACATGCCCCTTTGTTAATATTCTATTCTCGAAAGTGTTGGTGCTGCTGTAACGAATCCATTTCACCACGGTGGGATGAGTAAACTCTATTCTCTTCTGTTCTAATCATTTAAGCTGGTATTTGCTGTGAAAGTCTCTCAGCGACTATAAAACTAAACTTTCTCCGAATACCTGTGAAACTGACTGAGTTACTGAGTGTTTTATGTTGGCTATTGCAAATCAGCTGCAGGGTTTGTAGGAGTTTCATTAAAATCCAGCCATTGGTCCGTGGAATATTTAGCTAAAGTACACACAAGCACAATAACGTTCACTGCCTTCTTTAGGAGCAGTGTAACAAAAATGAGGGTTTATCTATTCCCATTTGTCCTGCTTAATGCAGAAACCACAGTCTCTGGGTTGCTCCGTTGGTTATGTGTGTCAGTAGTCAACATGCATCATTGGATCATTTTCATAGCAGGATGCAATCAGGCTGTTCACCTATGCATGACATAGAGATAGAAGCTCCTTCTCTTATACTCGTTATTTTACAAACAAATACAGCTGTGCTTTTGTAAAACAAAGACATAATTACAGCTGCACTCACTCTCAGAAATACCACACTCAACTACAGGCAGATAAACTTGGTAGCTTATGTAATTAAAAGCACATTAAGTGAAATACTCCACCATAGTGTTGTGGAAACACACATTTAGATAAATCGGACGCATCACAAGTTTTGATCCAACTTGAACTCTGGTTCTGTCGACTTCCCAGTGCCACCTGTCGCACTCGTGTTCAGACTTGACTTTGGTGTTTTGTACCGGCTTCAGTCTCGGTTTCCTCCCGAATTCATGATTTTTTAAAACTTTGGTTTCTCACATTTTTATAAGTAAATGTACTCAGAAACAAGCTAAATTCAATGTTTTCTCTAAAGTAGCAATATGCAAGAATGACACCCTGTGGTCACATTTGGGTACTGCAGCTTTTTTTTGTAAATAAAAGTTACGTTCTCCCTGACATTCGGTGAGTTTCATGGATAAGCATCAGAAGATTGTAGATGACAAAGCAAAGACGACTTATACACAGTAAAATGACAAGTAGATAAGTACGGTGGTGTTAGCTCTTTTGGGTGTTTTAGGGTTGGGAGCACTTACTACACGTATAACGGCAGAATGCATCCAGCATTAGAGGAAGTGGTGTTTGCCGTCTTGCTGTTATAGTTTTAAAGGAAAGAAAACGCCACAATTGACTAATTATTCACTTCTCAGATGCTTTTCACTGTAATATCGAGTTGTTGCTAATTGAAAACATAGCTTGAGATATTTTTAGATCTGACTATTTCTAATTCACCGTTAGCATTGTGAACTCAACATTAGCCTCTAGCCTTCTTCACCTGATATTAGAGTAAAACAAAAAGATGCTGTGGCTTCTTAGGGGTACAGGAAATAACTTCTGGGTTGCTCCTGTTTACTGGTTTTGGTTTTTTTAAACCAGGGTTTCTCAGCCCTGGTCCTCAAGAACACTGCATCCTGAATGTTTTCCATGTCTCTGCGTGACCCGATTTACATATTGGCATTGCCTCCTCAGGAGGACATCAAGTGCTGCAGATGCCTGTTAATCACTCATTCATTTAAGTTGGGTGTGAAGAAGCAGGGAAACACTGGTGTTTTAAAGGGCAGCATGGAAAATGTGTAGGACAAGGCATCCTGAGGACCGGAGTTGAGAAACACCAGAGCTTTTTGCCTGCTGGAGTCAAATTACAAACAGCGGTGCTGCAGCGTTAGCTCGGAGTAGACTCTGCTACTTTACAAATTCAGAGTGTAAATAGCAACTAAGTCCTTCTTTGTTTTTTTTTTTTTTTTTTCTTTTTAAGGAGAAAGAAAAGGAGAACTGGCCTTTAATAATAATTATGCAGATTATTACATGGAGACACACTTCAAACTGGCCAAAATTCAGTGGCGGCTGGTGATATTTTGTTTTGGTGAGGCGCATTTTAACAAATGTTGTGCCAAAAAGAGCATGCCTGGCCAGATTTGCATACCCTGTTATGGAAAGGTGCAGATAAGTAACGAGGCAGCTTTTTAATAAATATGTACAATGTTTCTTACCCATTTACTTCCTTACAAAATGGTTTATGAAGTGATGATTTATTTGAAAAATTATACATATATATATATATATGTATATCTTTAAAATGTAATTTTGAGTCACATTCCAGTTTTGTTTTTTAAAAACCAACAGGAACATAGTTCAAGCAAGCAGAAACGATACAATAAATAAATAAATATAAATTTAATAAAAACATTAATCTAAAACATGTTTAAATAAAACATGTCAAAAACTTACATATTTAATCATTATTTCATCAAATTTCTAGTCAAAAACAGACGTTTTTCAGGAGAAACACGGATCAGAAAACTTCCGCTTCCGGGTGAACATCCTGACCTGAGCCGGTTTCCGTCTTAAGCTTCTGCTCCCAAAGGCTCTCCGATGGTTTGTATTGAAGGGGGATTCAGCAACACTTAAATGCAGATTTAACACAGCACTAATAGTCTGTATGATGTATAGATCATTTAGTTACATTTTCATGTTTTTCTTTTTATGTTTTGTGATTTTTATCTTCTTCTTCTTCCTGTGAGACTGGTGGGGCGGCACCCTAGCGCCACCTATGGACGAGCCCCCACTGCCAAAATGTGCCAATGCAAATCCACTTGGATCACCTGCTTTACTGCCTGAAATCCATGTCAGCTTCCTGTTCCAATCCCTTTCATAACAGGAGGAAATGACCTGCACTAATAGCTGCCTGTTTACTTCCTGTTTCAACCCAGATTCATATATAACAGAAGACAAAGGCACCTTGTTCAGTTTTAAGCTTTAAATCTTAAAACCTCTCAAGGCAATGTCTGTTTCAAACAGAAATGATGTGAATAAGATGCATTGCATTTCTCCCTGTGGAGCTCTTTTACTTCATAAATAATTCTAACACACTAACTCACAGGCACACACACACACAAATGTTAGCTGTCCACCAAAAGACATGCAACACGTGTACATCCACACGCACACACACACACACACACACACACACACACATGCTCAAATGGCACAACCTGAATTGATTTGGAAGTTTAAACTCCTTGTAAATTAGACCTTTGTTAGACGAGGGTGAGTGTTTGGTGTTGGGACATGGTTGGGTGAAGGAGAATGTGTGAATTCACATGACTGATAATTGGCATTTGAGACTTAATAGAAGAGGAATGCAAGAAAAAAGATGACAATGACCTAAAGAAAGAAATAATTTTGTTGGGAAACACTTTGTTCCCTGAAACATCCTGGAAAACCACAAGTGAGGCAATATCTTTAAAAATGTTCTATCTGGGTATCAGCCAGATACAAGCGTATGGATATAATGTCCCACTCGTTTTCCTCGGCTGGACCATTATCCGTGCATCTTTTACCTTTTGGTGACTTTATTGTTGCTCACTCTGCAGCCCTGTTTCAGTTTTGGTCATTTAAATGGTTCCACCACCATAACAGAAACACTGCAAAAGTCCTCATTTAGAGTTATTTTTACTCTTCTTTCCAAAGGATTTTCCTACTCTCCCTTCTCCCACTCACACAAACACAGCACAACACTTAAACCTGACTTTTCCCCAGATAAGATTCATCCAGTTTAGTATTCTTATAAACTCTTGTTTTGGTGGGAATCCTTTATTCTCCTTGGCTGTTATCAGATTTGCGTTTCTGCACATTTTTCTGTTTTTTGTTATTCTTCCTTGCAGAAGAGAAATCAACCTGCAGCTCAAAGCAAACCAAAAGGAATGAACATGCATGGAAGCGGCAAACGTTTGTGTTTTTTTTTTTTTTTTTGGCAGAAATGTACACAAAAATCCAACTTGAAGACCTGAAGTGCTTCTTGGATAGTCTACAATTTGCCCTTGATGTCCTTAAATGAAAACAAAACAGAAAATGGCTTCCAACTGAGCTGTCTGAAAAAAATAAATGTTTCCCAATTAAACATTTGGCCCTTAGATTGCTTTGACTAGGTCAACACGGGCCTTTGGAAACAACTGGACTGTCAGATTCAGGTCGCTCCCTTCAACTCAAATCCATAAAAATTAATCAGACTTATTAATTAAAAAGAGCTGCAAGTAACCCGTGACTCAAAATATGAAAGCCAAAAGCTCCTCTCTGCTCCCTGGCCGATAAAAGAACCAAGATCTGTTTATCGCTCATAGAGAGTGTTGGCATTCTGCTGTGGAACATACATCCCTGCTAATCCATTCAATCTTAGTCCTAATCCACCTTTAGCAAATCCCCAGCCTTCTTCCTTCTCAATTCTTTCTTCCATTCTCTTCCTTTAGTCCACACTTCTGTTGTGTCTTCCGTGTTCTCGTTTTATCTTGACAGTCGACAGATTTCATGACAGCGGTATGATGGATTCAGCGTCTCGGAGTGTAACTCGGTGAAACGAAATAGATGGGTTTGGGGTTTTGTTCTTAAAAAACGCCTGGAAGTTGTTGCAGAGTGATGGAGATGGATCGTTTCTAGAAAACTTTATCTACATTGGAATTCATTCCAAACTTGACTAGTGTATCTTGCTTTCACAGTGAGGAAACGGTATCTGGTTATCTCTTTAGGTCAGATTGTCCTTTCATTCTTTTTCGTCACCTCTGGTCCAAGACTGAGTCGTGGATCCGAGAAGGAATTTTCCCGTCTGTCTTTTCTAATTTTCCAGGGGGTGTATGAGAAGGCATTCCCAGACCAGCTGTGAGGTGTAACCCCTCCAGTGAGTCTCAGGTACACCTTGAGGTTTCTCCTCAGTCAAACCTGTCTGATGCCCCTCCCCCCAGCAGATGTCCAGATGGCATCCCCACCAGATGCCTAAACCACCTCATCTGCCTGATTCTAATGGGAAAGTTGCACCCTGATTATAGGAGTTTCACACCTTTTCTCTAAGGGCCACGCAAACCAATGTAGAGCTCAATTTCTCACCTCCATTCCATTCGTATCCTGTACTGAGGTCCACACGAGTCAGAACTATTTTAAGTCCTTGTTGACCAAACCACTAATCACCAACATGCTCCACCCAAGACCCGGGTATGCTGCTACCCCAGTAACAAACTAAAACTAGTCAAAACTGTTGTAGACCTGCAAGATGCCATGGCGATCTCATACGCCAATGAGCTCCCAAGAACTTCAGGCAGATAGTTTACACCATAAAGAGGTCTTCAACCTTAGTGACTCGATTTTACCCAAAAACCAACTGACGAGAAGCCTTCTCCCTTTGGGACTTGACATCTATTTCTACTGCACTCTTTGTGTAAAATCAATGAGGTTTTCATAAGAAGTGAGACTGTTCGTATCCGCAAGCAGCCTTGGACTCTGCAGGTTCTGACCACTGGAAATCAATAAAGGTCAAAAACGCTGGGAGCCCCTGATAATCCTAAACGGGGGTTTCTACACATGCAATCACCTTGCCGATTTCTTATTTCCTGTATCGATCAGTCTCTCATTGAGTGTATTTATTGATTATTCCAGATTAAACACCAACTAGATCCAGACGAGCATGCTGATCAGACTTTAGAGTGGTGCTCGATCTCTTGTTGAGATATATGTCTGTTGCCTTTTCAAGTCTCCTCTGACTCTAGACGGTATGTCAGAACCTATTTGGAAGTGACCATCTTAGGGCGTTTTTCCCGCCGTAAGCGTTGGTGAAAAGCTGTCACCACTTGAGGCATTTTGCTGTTTAATTTTTGTGACAGAACCTTGTTACTAGGACTGCTCTTTGAGTAATCTAATACTTCTTTTTTGTTTCGTTCATAGTCTTTATTTTGTAATATTCTCTCTTCCGATTTCCTCTTTTAATAATTATCTTAGATTCCATTATCAATCACTTTGATAGTTAAAAGTACCCTGTGATGTTGGGTTTCTTCCACACACATCAAAGCACATCCGTGCGGTCATTCACGACAGCCTTTGTAATGTCACTACTCACGATTACTTTGATGTTAGTGGTACTCTTTGGCAGAACTCTATCTACCACCCATTCTCTTCCTAATTTAGGTCCTAGTAATGTTATTCTGTCAAGCTGTAATGACCATGTATGTTTGAGCTTTCTTTGATTCTGCACCATTTATTTCACCAACATGTGGGTCAAGTCCTTGATGGAAGCATTTCTGGCTGTTTTCAACCCCTGCAGTCGGCAGAAAAATGTTTAAAATTATCTGCATGTTTATCCCAGAAAATTGAACGTCTATGTGCTACTATAGCTCAAGAGATAAAGGAGGTTAAAAAAAGAGAGGTTTCTGCTCATCAGACCACTCCCCCACAGCTCCATTAAAAATTAAGTACTTATATTTATCCACTCTGGGTGTAATTGTTACATTTGAAATGACTTCAGTGACAGGTTAGTCATTTTGTAAAGAAGAGAACCTTTTTTTGTGACTTTTCTGCATAAATAGCCTCCTTGACTTAGCGTGTTATTTTTTTAGTAATCAAATATTTGCAGTAGTCATTTATCTTAATTTTAGTTTTGCCGTTAGCACACAGGGTTGCATGCTGCTGAGAAGAAGCAAAGAGGAAATGAAAAGAAAGGGCAGGAACGGAGAAATAAACGTGGATTTATAGATGTGAAGCCACAGCAGCATGAGTTTGGAGATGTTAAAATCCTCCGTGTGCAGCTATTTGTTTAAGACGTCAGGGATGACATTTACCACTCCCCAACACCCTGTCCTCCCCATGCACGCAGATGGAAGCACATTCAAATGGGCAGAAGCACAAACCAAGGAACGGACACAGGTGACCACACACAATATTTCACAAACACAGTAACACACACAGAGTGTGAAACGGCAACTCACAATGAGAGGTGTGTGTTTTATTTATTTATTTCCATTTCAGTTTAGTTTGAGTAAAAAGCCTTTTCCATTTACCGTATTTTCCGGAGTATGTCACACCAGCCATAAAATGTATATTGAAGAAGAAAAAAAAACACATATAAGTCGCATTTTGGGGGGAAATTTTATTATTTTTCTTACAACATCTGAGACCAAGCATTTCACATTGCAAGACAAGTACCGGAAACAATAACAGAATAAACAACCAGGGCACAGCAGCACGCCACGGTCTTCAGCAGAGGATCGCGGTGTTTCAACACCCCCCCCCCCCCCCCCCAGCGGGCGGGGAGAGCTCATTCCTGGTCCGGAGCCGGCCCACAGCAGCGCAGCATACAAAATTTAGTATATAAGTCGCAGGACCAGCCAGACTATGAAAAACAGTGCGACTTATAGTCCGGAAAATACGGTAGTTTTATTACCCTGATCTTTCATTTCCAATACGTTCTGCCTTAATTTAATTATTTTATTTTCATCTGGGTTTTTTCCTCTAAAATTCTTGTTTCACTAATCGCTTTCACTTTTTTTGTTGGAGCGGTGGCACACGTGTGGAGCTTTAACTCCATTGCTGCAGTGAAATGAACGTACCACATAGATCTCCAATAGCAAAGACCAAGCCATTTTAATGGACCCTTTTAATTTCACACACAAGCAAACACTTTTCACTCAGTAAGTAATCTCTGCTGCCAAAAGGCAAAAAGTGTCATGTTTGGAGGAAGGTACTTAACCCAAGACATGCAGAATGCAACACAGACCAAAAACGGATGGTAAAAATGATTTATTTATAAAGGAGGAACTTAGGATGCACAGATAAGTCTGTGGTTGGAATTGCTACGACAGCTCAACGTCTGGAGGAGGGAGAACACAGGTGAGCATAGGTTCTGATTTCAAAGTCCATTGTTGGCAGGCAGAGGTGTTCAGCAGAACTTACTGTGGGGCATGTATATGTTGGCTGGAGGAGGGAGAGGTAGAGAGCCGGGGGAAGCGCAGGAGAGGGAGCAGAGGTGCAGAGAAGCGGGGCGTCCTGGTGGATGGGGCACTGGGTGAGATGAGAGGTGGGTTATGGAGGCTGGTGATATGGTCCATGTGCTGAATATCCAAATCCTGGAGTAGAGGTCAGTATCCAGTGACCAACAGGAATCCTGAAGAAGGGTAAAAAATAAAAATAAAAAACACTACGAAGGGCAAAAAACACTACGAATATCATCAATCCTAGAAACACTAGAGGTAACTCGAGTGGCTGACTACTACCAAAGCTGAGGCAATCTTCCGGCGTCGAATTGTGTCCTCCATCCACCTTAAATAGGAAAACACCCCGCTGATTGCTGATCAGGAACAGCTGGGCCACTCCCTCTCCTGGCAAGAGACTCACAGATGGTTAAGAGAAAAGGAGTACTCACCCCGGCTCATGACAAAAAGTGGACAATACTGATTTTTCCTATGTTAATGCATTTATATGAAATGTTAGCCGTTATCAGATTTTTATGAACATCTGTAAAAGCCATTGACAACGTCCTTCACTCATGATTTTAATACATCTGTAGTGGTCTCTAGTAGAAATGAATGCCTTGTAAGTTGTACTCTGTGCCTGTTTCTGCATGGAGAAATCAGCCAGAGGAGAAAATAGTTCCAGACGGCAGGATCTTAGTCTTATTTCCTGATATTTGGACATCTTGTCTCTGACTGGCTAACGGCAACATGGCTCTACCACTGACACTGTTTGATCTGCAATGTAGATGCTTTATCTCATCAAATACCACAAGCCTGGAGAAGTTCGGTGGTGTGGTGGAGTTGCTAATGCTAACAGTTAGCTTATACTACTTGAGATGTTCTCTGTTGTTTCCTGGATGCTAAACCAATAAAAACGTTCCCTGTCACGAGTCAAAATTGGTGAGTCCATAAATGTCAAGTGACAGTGTGACGTAGTTTTGTCAGATCCTATAGTTTCCCCGTCTGCTTTCTATCAGAGGTTAATGCAAGAAATAGGTGTAGAAGACTACTTTCAACCTGCTTGGTAAACTCAGAGTGACTAATCGTTTTCAAAAATAAGTACATCTATAACTGGAGTCAACCTTTGGAGTCAAGATGGTCATCGCAGATCATCAACATTTGTGAAAACAAAAATGAGACAAATGTGGTCAATATTACAGATGTTGAGATAAACACAAAAGACTGCTGTAACACTGTTGTGTCTAAATACCCTGGCAAGCCATCTTTTATATGAATATATAGTCTGGCCACAATGGTGGATGGTGGGGCGGTATTTACGGTTGTCTTTCAATCCGTCTCTGCATGCAGTCGGATTACCAACAATGTGACGTACTGATCGCTACACATCTCAGTCAACTCAGTCCGCCATACTCTGTAAAGAATACGCAAATACAACCTTTTTTCTACCTAAACTTAAGTACCTCTGTCTGCTTTTGACTTGAAGAAAAGCCCAAGCCAAAATAGTCCGAAGTTGAAGCCAAAGTTGTTTCAAATGAACAGTCGCCGTCTTTGCTTTTTCAGTAACAGCCTGCCCAACAAGTGCTGTGATTGGCCCACCAAACCAATACATGCTATGATTGAACCACTGTGGAGCCATGGCCATCTTAGCTCTGTTGCAGTAACATCCCTCCCACCTGGTCCACCAAACCAATAGAGCACTGTAATTGGACTGCTATGGATGTTGGTCAATGGGGCAGTTCCACCATTATATCATGGAAGAACTACATAAAACAATACATTGTTTATCTAAATAAATGCAGTGTGATTGGTCAGCCACAATACTGGCTGGGCTTGTGGAGGTTCCAATGGAGCATGTTTAGACCAGCGTGCAATAAATGACGATCTAGATACTAGGCTAGTTTCTACAGCTATTGAACCAAATCGTTGTGTGCTAGTAGCATGAACCATTCCCACCATGAGGTCTGAGTAATAAGACTGTGTGACATCTTAGCACACAATTTCATCTCTACTTGTTGGAGTCAAAGACATCTAATAAACCCCTGGAATATTCAAAAGAAACCAGACTCGCCCATTCTTACCATTACAACCAATTCACTTTTGGAGTCAACGTCATTAAAGATGGCCACCACAGTTAGTCAACTTTAACAAAGACAAACTTGTCATCTTCGGAGGCATTGGGTCACATTTCGATAAAGTCTTTGTTATGACCCGACCAGGATTTAAACTCCGATATCCTAGTCCCAGGGCGGACACTCTACCACTTAGCCACTGAGCTGGTAAAACCCACAAAATGAGCACGACAGATGCCCTCATATAAAGAAAATGAAAGTTTCGTGGCATTGTTGAGGTCAAACCTTATCAAAAACCTCAAGAGAATAATTGCAGGAATCTAAATATGATTCATATGGTCTGGGTTATGAAGAACAATTATGACAGCAATCTATCCATCAGTCAGTTTTCCACGTTAAACGTCTCAATCTGTTGATCTAGCATTAAATCTCTCTTCTGCCTTAATTGGCCTAAATGTCAGGCTGTTAGATGACTGGCAGACAGCATCTGTTCTTTGATTTGTGCACAGATGGTGGGAGGAGCTGAAGGTCAGCGCGGTCACTTATGTGTGGGTGTGCGCGTGCCCCCGACAGAATGACTCGTCGTCTAAAGCGAAACACTGACGGAGAAAGCAATATGTGTCTAGCAAAAGTTTAAAAGAGTGACAGGAAAGTGTGGGAAAGGAAGAGCTGTGGACAACACAAAGAAGGGAAGAATCAAAGTTGGAGAAGCACAGATGAGTCACATAAAGATGAATTTGTCTGCCTTGTATCGCCTTTTAGGTGTTTGTTAAAAAGAAAATTTCAGTAGATTGGCTCCACTGCCTTGTTTCTAAAAACCAGGGCAAGCCTCGGAAAAATCGATGTGATAAGTTGTCAGAACTACACCTTCACAGATGACAACTTCTTAAAGACTGGTTTAATAAAACTTGTAAATCAGTCAAGTCATACAGTATATCAGTTTATTCTGCTTCCAGATGGTTTCCACTTGGCATAAACAAGAATGCCTTTAGCCCATATGTCTGCTGTATGGCCGAACTGCAGCCAAGAAACATGAGGGCAGATGGTGCAAATGCTGTTATATTTACCAATCATTTCAAATATCCACTTATAAATCAACTGGAATTTGAAAAAAAAAACCTCAGTTTAGTCCAGATTGGACACATTTTCCCTGAATGTCCTGATAGATTTAAAATGTTCGTGTCTTCATAGAGAAGTGTAAGTGGAGTGTCTAAACAGGTACTTCTAAAAAAAAAGTGATGTTAGGAAGTAAAACTGGAACAAAGAATCATAATTCATGGTGCTCACTGAGAATTTAGTTCAATAAGTAGAGACGGTGATAAATGTGGCGCTAAATCATTTTAAGTTCTCCACCCGTTGTTGCTCCGAACATGTTAGCTTCTCTTCTCAAAAGGTCAGATTTTCTTGAGTGGTGTCACTTCTACTCAAGTGGATTTGATTATCCCATTGTCGGCTTTCTGGAGTAAATTAAAGTGCAGCAATTTTTCATCTGCTCCTGGACTTTCCACCAGAGCGTTGCCAACTAAGTATGGTGAGATAGTGGCTTCGGGACTAAGTGAAGGTGTCAGTGGTCAAATTGTTATTCTGAGCAGTATGAAATCAGAGCTAGGCTGACAGTTTCTCGGGGGGCGTCACTGCAGTGGATCTTAGCACCACTTTGATTAAAGCCGATCACTTTCATCTCAAGCACGATCAAGATGACCAAAAGTGACCAAATCATCAAAAGATTATTACATCAATCTCTGTTGACCGCAAGGCAGACGAGTTTCACTAATGAAGACTCTGAGCATTAAGTTGATATAAGGCCTTGTGTAATACTGTGTGTAAACTTAGTATTGTATGGTTTTACAGATTGTTTTATTGGGTTTTATTGATCATTTTAAATATTTTTTAGATTGTTCAGATTTTCTGCTGTAGCACTCTGAGATGACAAATATAATATATTATTATTATAAGGCAGATGAGAGGTGTGTACATCTGAGGTCAAACAAATCCACTATCGTTTTTGAGTGATAAACACTAAAAGCTTTCTTGCCAAGGTTGCTCTGTTATGGAAAATTAAATTCACAAACTTGGGATTATTTAACTTTACTCACTGAGTTTGGTGAAATGTTGGATTCTTTGTCAGACAAAATCAAACTGCTAATGCTGACTAAAAATGAAAATTTCGGAAGGAATATTTCCAGAAAAATATATTCTGATCTCTTAAGTCTAAATGTTTGCATAGTTTTTACTTAACATGTGAATTATCCAGAGTTCACGTTTTAAGCAAAGTAAACTTATTTATAGGTTATTTATTTATAAGTATATTCATTTATTTTCTAAGCATTTGGTATATAATCTAAAAATAATTAAATACATTTTGTAAACTTTAAGCATTTATTTAAACTCATCAGAAGCAGGAAAAAAATAACAGTGATGCTATTTAGGTGGAGAAGAGCTGCCTGTGGTGTGTGGATATCTTAGAGGGGAATTATTGCACATTTCTGTGAAAAATTACACTAAAAATTTTAAATTGCATGGAACAATACTGCAGGAAGTTGAAGCTCTGAGCTTTCAGGAGTCGTATGGTAATTAAACTCTATCTCTTCAGGCTTTGGGATGGGTGGCAGAAAATTATTTACCACTTCATGGAAATACACGGGCATGCTAGCAAAGCGGAATGTCACACAGCAGTTTTAATACTATTTATTTCTTATTTTTATCATTTTTGAAAATGTTCATAAACAAACTGTATTCTTGTTTATATTTCACCAGTTAAGTTCCTCATTTTAGGATCAATTAAAACCGTGATCAAACCCCTTCCAAGCCTCAACAAACCTTCCTTTACCACCGAGAAATACCAAAGTGGTTCTTTTGTGAGGTTAGCCCATTGCATCATCTTGCAACATAAACAGCTTCCACTCCAGACTGTTGGTTATTCCATAGATGGTATAAAGTTATTCTCTGTGCACAAGACTTGCATTTTTCTCACAAAATTTTTTATTTGCATATCCAACTGATGCTGGACTGCATCCAAAGGCTTGAGCTGAATTCTGTTCCCAATGTCACGGATTCCATTAGTTTGGCAGATTTGATGACGTTGCTGGTAAGGTCCTTCTTCCCCCGCGTCTAGAACCATGTAATGCATCCTGGCATGACGGGTTGTTGAAAGTGACATTGACACCATTTATAAAATCATATTCTGTGTGCAGCCAGGCATCGTGGCACACGGTCCAGTCTCAGATTAGATTGGATGAATGTCCACTAAACTCCTCTCAGTCCAGAGGGCAATTTGTTACAAATAATGGCTGGGCCATAAATGTGCACACGTTTGCACGCTCTTCCTCGAGGTCTGTTTGGTCATTCTTGGCATGTAAGCTGAAGTATGGAAGAAATGATGAGGGAGAAAGTGTGGTACCAATATATCTCCAGCTTTACGGTACATAGGGGCCAAGAGGTTGATGGATGGGTTGATGGTGGTACGTAAAGGAGAAAAAAGGGAATGCGTGGATACAGCCTGAAGACTGAAGAGAAGAGGATGATGTAGATGGCCCATAATCTGCAGAGGCTGACAGCACACTGGGTCTTGTGTGATGGAAGTTTTTATGTGTGTGTGTGAGTGAATCTGATGGTGATCTGCCTATCAAAAGGATGCAAGAGAAGGGAAATGGAGTTATGGGAAGAAAAAAGCAAGTGGGGTAAGACTAAAAAATGGAGAGGTAAGAAAGTCCAGAAAACCCATTAAACATCAAATCAATCAACAGGAGTGAAAGGCGTTGAGTGAAATGCAGAGAATAAGATCTTACAGAAAGCCACGGCAAGACAGGACGGGATAAAGGCGGAATCCTCAGATGACTGCGATATTGATGACAGCACAGTGGGGAAGACGGGATGAACGGATGGGAGAGAGGGAGGAAGGATAAGGAGGCTAAGAACGAGTGATCAAAGCACCCCAGGCCATGAGAGGGAAGGAGCGAGGGAGAGTGAGATGGAAGGGGAGGGTGAGGTGCGAAGAGGAAGGCGAGCGTGAGGGTGTGAGGATGAAGGAGGAACGAAGACGAGAGAATGATGGGTAGGATGAAGAAAAAGATGAATTAATGAGATTCAAGCAGCAGAAGAGCTGTTTTCCTTTAAAATGATAGTAAAAAAGATGCAGCAAAGAGAAAAGGACCTGGATAAGGAGGAGGAGAAGTGTGTTGTAAGACAAGACTGTGGGAAGAAAAGAGAAGTGTTACAACAACGGAGAAAGAGCAAAGGACGCAAAGGCAAAGAAAAGGGCAAATCCAACTGGGTGATGTGATGAGAAATGAAGGCAACATGGCCAACACTACCCCTCTCTTTCTCAGACACTCAAACTAACACGTATAGCACCCTCTACAACTGACATGTTCCCTCCTCGTGTGGGTCAGGGCACCGAGGCACGAGTCTGATTTCAATCTCCCCAAGTCGCCATCAAAGACACACACACCCCTGAGAGGGTGTGTGTCATTTAAACCAGAAGCATTTATACTGTGTTTGTTGCTTTAGAATGATTGTGGGTTTTTAAAGCTTTTATAACAACCCAATTAAAAAAAGACAAACAAGCCAATAAATAAACCGGACCAATCTAGTGGCACAAAAACATTTAAATATAAAAAAGATTTTAAAAGAAGATTAAAAATGTTTAAAATGAGAGAAAAATGGGATTAAAAATGTAAGGAGAGGGAGAGAGAAAATGAAAAGAAAAGAGGGAAATCAGGATCCTAGGAAAGGCGGAATAGGTAGAAAGAGCAGAGAGGGCGATGACGAAGGTCACGCCAATATAGCCAAAAACCAATATACCGATACTGTCTAACTCTTAATGTCTGATAATGCGAGGTCCCTTGCCATTCAAAAAAAGGAAACCTAAATAATTTCAGGTTACCTCCTATCCTGCCTGCTTAAACTTTAAACACTCGGTCCTGAATAACAACTGCTTGATTTTAAGTTAGTCATTTTATTTAGCACATTCACTGAGCAGTTACATTTGTTGTATTCTTTCTAATTTCACAACATTACAACAACAATGCTCAAATGGAGTAGGCTGAAGCAAAGAAGCTCATGTGCACCTACCCCACATTACTATACTATTTACAATATTAGACTTTTTGACAGTAAATGTTTTGTTAATGAACCTTTCATGCATATTTTGTTATTCAATTTTATATTTTGTACTGTTCTTTTATATAACAACACATAGTCAGAATAAAACCAAGAAGCCTTTCCATCACATATTCTCAACATATTTCTCAATAACAGTCATCTTATATTGTCTTTTAAATAATAGTAGACTAGCAGCATTCTGTAAGTTGTCATCTAAACCATTCCAAAGCCTCTTCTGGATATGCAGTGAGTTTTGATGGTTGTGCGATCGCCTGGTTTGATGTGCAGTTCTTCAGCCTCACAAACTGTGGTCTGTTTGTCAGGTAGTCTTTAATCCAGGCGATAGTTGAGGCCCCCCACCTGTGTCTTCTCGAGTTTCTGGCAAAGTACATCAGGCTGAATTGTGTTAAATGCACTGGAGAAATCAAAGAACATGACCCTCACAGTACTGCCTGCTTTGTCCAGATGACAGTGAGTTGGTTGAAGCAGCTGGATGATGGCATCTTCAACTCCAACTCCATGGCGATAAGCAAACTGCAGCGGGTCCTGATATGTCCTGTGGGAATAAGTTAGATCAATAAATTAATACATATAACAAGGAAATTAATGCTTGTTGCAAACGATCTTTGTTGTATTGTCTGTGCAGAAACCTGGCAGAGTGAGCACTCTGACATCAGATCTATCTTTGATATATTTTTTCTCTGCTCACATTGTTTACAATGAGGCAAAAACGAGAAGGTAGACAGCTCACAAACACGCTGAATGTGCTTCATACATTTGTTCCTTGAAGGACATTCATCTTTGTAACTATTGGACATGTTTAGGATGCGTGGACAGTTGGGGAGTTACTCAGCTGTTAAAAATGGAAGTAGTATACACATACTAAGCTAGGCTAATTGCTAAGTGTGATGCTAAAATGTGTGTATCAGGTTGTAATGTATTTTATTTTATTTTTTTGTATTCTGCAGTTACGGTGATCAAACATTCATGAAGATCTTCCGATATTTTGTTTAATGAGTTTGCTAGTTGCTTAGCTACACATAGCTAATTGTTATAAGGACAGCATAAGCTCACAACGTTTTCAAAAGTTGTGCCAAACAAACTAAAATATCTCAAAAGCTAAACCACAGATCTGACATTGTTGGATAATTAAGAATAAAAATTCATGCTGATATTTTTTTATATTAAATTCTAATGTTGACATTGGCTAATTATGGCAGACTGAGGAAATCAAAAACCTCTACTTCATTGTTTGTTTGTTGTTGTTTTTTTTGTCTGTTTTTGCATATTTATTATTGAAACCATTGATAAGACAGTGTGCATTTTTTTTCCTTTTTATTTTTTGTTATCAATTGAAAATGTCAGGGGAGATCTTCGGTGTAGAACTGTGTCATTTATTTGAGTTTCATTTGTTTTTTTAAGTGATTTTGGTTCTTCTAATTTTACCTCCTCGGGCCAGTTTTTTGTTACCATCCGCTCATTAACTTGCTTAGAATCAGATCAAAAGTAAAAAAAAAAGACATTTGAAAAACAGAGACAGTATTTTCTGATTTAATTGTAGGAGAGATCAGGGACTATAATAATGTGGGGGCTTGTCCGGGACACAAGAAATAAAAGTTGCAAAATGGAATTAAATAATTTCAATAACAATTAAACACACAAGCACAAAAAATGTACTAAAGTCCATTTGTATGCTGTAAAAACTAAAATCTGGTAAAGGAAAAAGAAAAGCACCCACCTTCTAAGAGAAGGAGATTGGAAGAGTCTACACAAGCCCATTAGCACAACTCTCAGTGCAAGTAACACCATAATAATGAAATTAACTATAAAAACAACAAAAGCATTCAACAAGGCCATCATGCTTTTAGAGTAATGTAAAAAAAAATGTTAAATAAACGTAGAATTGTAGGTGCAAAATTGAATCTAAAATTTAATAAAATAAAAAAAAAATTGTTCCACTGTTATTCATTCATTTTAGTATTATGTGTGTTTTTATTTGACTGGATTGTTTGTTTCTTTCACTGAGACAAATACCATTACTGCATGCTGTTAATTCTATCCACTAAATCTAAAATGTGGGATTCTACCAGACACCTATTCTTGTTACTTCTCTGGCTTTTATTTTACAGTTTGTCGGGACATTGTGTGATTCTTTTTCTTATGCTAAAGACAGTGTTAAATTCTGCAAACAGTCTGAACCACTGACCTCTGCAGGGATGGGATTTGATAGCTCTACCATGATGGAGGCTCAGATGGTGGTGGGCGGCCTCTTCTTGGAAGAGAACGCTCTTATCCACAGGACACAAAAGGATGCTGAGTGAGCTGATGAAAATGAGGGGAATTGTAAGCTATAGGGTCTCCGTTGTTATCAGATCTTTGGCAGAAATGAGCACTTGTTGCATGGTTTGGATGAAGATTGCAATGGAAAAAGTGTTTTCCATCATCGTCCTTAACAGAAAGACTATCTTGAATACATTTTATTTGAAGATGATTTGTTTCAAAGTTCGATACAACTGGCGGACCAAAGATAAACTTCTCTTGGCCTTACCTTTCCAGAAATCAGAGATCTGGGATCCTCTCTAACACATCAAGGTCTAGTCGATCACTAATTGTCCCTATTTTCTTCTAAAATGTACTCATCTTCTTATTCTACCCATTGTAGACCAGAATGCATTTTTATTTATTAGCCTTATTCAAAGCAACCTCTCTTTTCATGTTGCTGAAATTCCTTCAAAATTCCTCCATCATCTACTTCCGTGTTTCACTTCTTTGACGGCTTTCCGTGTCGCTCATCTTATTCTCATTGTTTTATCCCACTGCAACATGCAAGCTAAAATATGCCTCCTAAAGGATGAAATGACACTTAATTTGTGGCTAGGCATTATGGGTAATATGGGTTTAATTTTGTTCAAAGAGGCTGATCTGGACTTTTAAAAGTGGCTTTAACATGTTTTCCTTCAATAATTAGAAGAACAATCCTAGAAATACTCAATAATAACATATATAATAAAGTGTATTGAGAATTAATGGGCTAACAATTATTGTAATGTAATTACTGAATTTAGAAAAAGTAAACAACAGAGTTATGTTTATCTTGACCACATGGCCTCCAGTCACTTGTATTTTCTCTACCATGCTGTGTTTCCAGATTCCAGCACTAATGAGATTATGACATTTTAGAAATAATTAAAATAATCAGTCAAAAGGAAATTTGCTGAATTTAAATAGAATCCTATATGGGCAACAAATTATTTCATAAATAGCCCACATTGGTCTTCAAAAAAGTAATAAGCAAACAATTTCCTATTCAAGAGCAAAATGTAATTATAGGAAAGTGCTGCAAACATTAGTAATGTGTTCCTGTCAACACAAATCATAAGTCTGTGCTATTATTCTTTCTACCTTTGATTAAATCAATTAGTAACCTCGGTAACCTCAAAGTGCTTTACTTTGGTTGATTTTTGTCATGTATATTTTAGGATTTAGATGAATTTGTAACTAAGTTTAAATCTTTAATTCCTTGTACAACTTTAAATTAAACCAATTTGGGTGTTTGAGCATCCAGATGGAAAATCCAGTGCTATATCCAGTCACATACATGTCTACTGCCCTCTGGTGGAGGATTTACTGGAGGGAAGGGCCAGTTATATTTCTACATTACTATTATACATTTACATAAAAAGTAAAACAAGGTATTGCATAGTGATTTTATTACAATGAGCCAAAATGTTGTTCAGTCTTAAAACACAGATTTTGTTCTGTTTTTGGCTTTAGCTATAAGAAATATTTTAGTTGAAGCCAGCATCTCACTGAACTTGTCTTGAAACAGTTGTGATTGTTCTGGGTCTCTACTAAAAATACACTGTTAGACAAAAATGTTATTACAAACAGTTCCAGTAACAACAAAGCCAGGTCACAATCAGGATTTTGTAGCCTCATTTAGCTCACTCAAAAGAGTGAAGACCATGTCAATGTTCACTCCGTTGTGCCTCAAAATATATTACTCTCTTACTTTTATTTCCAAGCTCATGATGCAAATAATGAAAGCATTTTTTTTCTTTTTGTTTTTATTATTGATGGTTGACGAAATAAAAAAGCCAAATGCTAGCCTTTTAATTAGCTATGGGTAGAGTAAACAGCTAACAGCTGTAAAGTAGGTAGAGGCCCCCCTCTAGTGTACCTACCCATACCGCAAAACTGTAAAATGCACTTTCTGGTCAGTAGTCGCTCCAGTGTCTGGCTCAAGAACCACCGAAACCAGTTTGAAAGCAATAGCTTAAAGTGTTAAAAACTCATTAAGTGTTGCTTCAAAGGACTTGTGGAACTAGACTTTGAATTAGATCATTTTCAAAACTTTGTGTGTTTTTGCCACTTATGGAGAATCAGTTTGTCCTTGTAGCTGTAGATGGCGCCGTAGAAGATCCCATAATTTATCTGTCAGATAACAAACTAGTAAAGGGGCAGTTAACGCTTTTATGTTGTTCTTAAAGGTATAATACTTTCAGAGTCATGGCTGATTATGTTGTTATTTCCTCATAACTTGTGTTTTTCTGTTGCACGTGTGTCTGTTGAGGACATATTTATCTATATAGCATATAGATATGTGTATTATTAATATGAAGGGAAATGAAGGTTTTCTGCTATGTGAAGATACAGAGCAACCAGGGTCACAATAGAAGAAGGCTTGGTTACACCACTGGAGAACATGTTGTTCTCTGTGTGAGTGAATCTAGGGGCCTCTGCCCCTGCGGTGCAGAAACACCCGAACTTCCAGATTTTCTTATTACAGATTTAAATAAACCATGTTCTTCATCTAAAATCCTCCCAGAAAGAGAGCCATCAGTCCGAAGTCTGAATTCCTCTGCTTTCCCAGGATGGAGAGATTGAAAAAAACAGCTGGAGGGCTGCAGGTTGACTCAGATATATTCGAGTTGTGTACTGAGGTTGCACTGTGACCAACTCAGTGGCCTAGTGGTAGAGTGTTCGCCCTGAGATTGGGATATCAGGGTTCGATTCCTGGTTGGGTCATACCAAAGACTTAGAAAAAATAGGACCCAATGCCTCCCTGCTTGACACTCAGCATTAAGGGGTTGGATTGGGGGTTAAACCACCAAATGGGCTCCGAGCTTGGCCGTGTCTGCAGCTCACCGCCCCCCCAGGGGATGGGTCAAATGCGGAGAACAAATTTCCCAAACACCAGTGTGTGTGACAACTAATGGGACTTTAACTTTGACGTCAGATTGTTGTGTTAAAAGGTACACTGTGCCTTTAAGAGCCTTTAAGAGGCTGAACATCACATTGGTCACGTTTGGTTAACGGCTTTGGGGTGACCTAACTTTTATGCTCTTGCAGGAGATAAACAGCTTCCTCTCATTCTGTATAGAACATGCTATCATCACACAGCTGCAGTATTGATGGTTTTAATTTAATGAATGAGTTAGGTTGTTATTGTTGCTTTAATTTAGACTTAAAATGTTTAGAAAAGTGTCGATTGAATGTGAGGATGAAGCAAAAATCTTTAAGGTCATAAAAATGAAAACCAGTGGCAGCAAAGAGTAAAAATCTGTCTTCAAAGGGTGAACTCATTTAAAAGCACACATTGCAGTTTTGCTTGTTTTTAGCACCCCCTAGTGTCAGTTATTAATTCACTGTGGTTAAATCGAAAGCGAAATTGAAAGTAAAACTCATCTCCTCGCTGAAGTTGCAAGTGTGGCATTCTGGCCACAGGGGGCGGTAGAGTCTAAGTGACATTTCATTGACCCTATAAAGAATCATTTTAGCATATACTGGCTCAAGAAAATGATTTAAGAATATGAAAAAGTGGCATATTATCCCTTCAATGCAAACTGATTAACAGCAACGTCTTTAATTATTGATCAGATTCACACAATTTATTTCCTTTATTTAAATAACATAAGTAAATATTTAGATATTACAGCAAATTTTAGTACGCAGACATTTTATCTGTTTGAATCTGACGCTGCAAAGAAAGAATACAAAAAAATAATTAACAAATCTAAATGATTGTTTATCTAATTGACCCATCTCATCCCTAATAATAATTATATTCAGCATTTTCAAAATATATTCTAAATCAAAATGTACTTGATATGATTTTTTTTATATTCTCAGTCAAGTTCACACTGAAAAGTAGCATTCATGGACTCACCCATCTTGGCTCACAACAGGGAAGTTTGTTGTTTAACCTCCAGGAGAGAGTAGAGCATCCATCATTTAGTAGAAGCTAGCTGTTAGCATTAGCAACTCCACAACAATGCAGAACTCCTTAAGGCTTGTGTTATTTGTTAACCTGGTCAGCAATGCCAAATGCTTTGTTGTGGGAAGCCAAGGGCCTGGCACTGCTCTCAGTCAAATAACCACACCCCGTACAATGCTAAAGATGGATTTCCCGGAACGCCACTCGGCCTGAAACTCCTCTGTACAGCGCGGTTTGGATCAGCCCATCTGAGTGTAGTTTTGTTCCCATGCCTGTGCGATTTTTACTCGTGACAAAATACCACGAGGGGATCAGTAAACAGCGGAAGGTAACTTGTGCTCCACAGAAACACAACTCAGCTGAATAATGTTGGTGTTGCTGGTCATTTTGCTCAGTTTTATCGCATTTTGTTTGACTGAACCAGGAAATGGCTGCAGGCAGTGTAAAAGGAAGCAAAAAACTCTGGAGCAACCAGTGACTCCGCCCCCTAGCCAATCAGCGGCCAGAATCATGACGCCGGCCCAACTCTGCTTCAACGGAGCAGGGCCTAAAAATAGGTGAGAAAGTAGAGGTAAAATACCAAAAACAGAGTTCGGGCTGAGCTGCACTAGTCTGAGTAGTGTTCCTAGAAAACCACCTTAAGTGAGCCAATCAGCACTGAGCAGCGTACATCACACACAGCGATGCTCAGTTTCTCATAAACGACGACAAAGAAGCTCTAAAAGCCTTTCTTCTGAAGGAAGATGTTTGCGCTGTCACCAGACGCCATCTTTGACTACAGCAAAAAACAGCAGTGTCGCCTGATAGTCGTCATTTCTGCCTTTTTTCTGATTGGTTATTTTTGAGCCGGCTAGCCCCGCCCGGTTATTTTTGAGCCGGCTAGCCCCGCCCCTCATGGTGCTCTCTGTCTCTGAGTATCCAGACTCGTCCTGTGTGTAGCAGGCCAGGCTATTTGGGGAAATAAAACATCAACATTACTGTTAGCCAATCAGAGTCAAGATATCCGGCTATCAGGAAATAAGGCTCCCAAAAGAGAATATGTAGAAAAATGAGTCAACTTTACAACCATAAATATTTAAAATGTCAATAATGGCTGTTTTAAAATAATTCTGGTTGTTTTCTATTTGAGCTGATTCTAGTTCTTCTTACACCGTTTTGTGGTTTAAAAAAATATTTTGTTAATCGAAAAATAAATAATATTGGTTTGTAAGTCTTGTAATAAAATAATACTTAATTCATGCATTTAATATTCTGCATTCCTCTGCTTATTGAATTCAAATAATTCAACTAAGATAAGGTTTTTGTATCATGACGTTTTATTGAGTCTGTCAACTGAGAATGTTTAGACTATCAAAAAGAGATATAAAAAGCTAAATAAATGAAAGTTTGAATTATAATATCAGAAGTGAAAAGACACGACTCCATGCTCATTTTACCGCACTATGAAGTAAGAAAGGGAAATCACACAGCCCAGAGACGATGGCTGGTAAATCTGGTAACACTTAACACCGTCACACAGATGTGACTTTATGACTGATGGAGAAGGAGGAAATTAGCTGGTGAAAAACTTTAACTCCACAAGTGTCGAACAGAAGGCATTGAGAGTCGGTTGTAGGTATGGCGCCCTCGCTCCATGTGAAGGACCAGAAGCAGCTGCCACTGAAGTGGTCTCGGTTCAGTGCTGCTGATGATGCGCTACGGCACTGGTGAGGATCCTGATCGTGTTGGATGTTAGCAAAAATTATGACATGAGATTTTCAG